>NW_026461459.1:0-71828 GCF_021730395.1 Mercenaria mercenaria | reverse complement strand
CTATTTCCAAGACTGTTTAATTATAATTACCTGATGACCCGAAGTGATATGATGTCACTTGACTGTGACCTTGCCCTACTGACCTACGTTCTTGTTTTTTAAGATACAGCCTTGAAATTGTGATGACATACATAGTTTTGCGCACAAATCGTAAAACTGAATTTCATTGACCATGAATGTGACCTACTGACTTTCTTACTATTTTATCATCAGTTGACATTTGAAACATGCAGCTCATATTACTCAGGTGAGCAATCCAGGGTCATCATGACCCTCTTGTTTCTTAAAAGTTGGGGTTAGTGGTGTCATTGCTTTAACACGTAAATAAAAATAAATGAATCACAATAACTCATAACTTTTGAGATTCTTTACTGCTCTCTTTAATTCACCATTAGGACCACAGCTTGTGTGCACTTAGTCATTTCTTGCCTGTATTACGATATGACAGTAAAAGCGTGACAAACCCTGTCACTGACCTTCAAATGAAAGTAAATTTTATTTCGGTTTTCTGTGTATTGAAGTTATGTAACCACTGGCACCACACCAGAACTCTGTACATGTTATACCCTACCCCTAGGTATTCTATAAGAACCATGGTCATGAACGGGAAAATATACTAACCCATTTCAATCGCGCATTTCATACCTAAAACACGCAGTTCGGTAAATGTGTACTATGGATATTGAACAAGTGGTAAATTATCTTCTATTGTGAACCGGTCACATTTCTTCAATAATTCTTATCTTAGAGAAACAACGCGTAGCTAGCTTATAGATTTTTTCAACGTTACACAAAAGTCTTGGTTGAACATTCCTGGTGTAGTTCCGGTCTAGATTACAAAACCATTCTGACTGGTTGATGTGAAAATGTATGTCAGTCGTCGTTTAACTACACGTGTACGCTAAAATGTGTATATGCAGCATAAATGTGCAAAATGAATTAAATAAACAGAACAGAAGAATACCAATGTATGACTTCAAATTCAAAATCATATCTAAGGTGAATTTCATTCATCATTCCGAGTTTTTTTTGTTTTGTTTTCTGTGATTACATTCCACCTAGTATGTGCACACTGCTGTGACCTCTAGACCGGATGTTCATAAGGGAAGTTCACGCAAGTGTTTTCTGTATTGTTGTAAAAAGCATAAAATATGTGGAGTATCTCTGCAATATGAAATATTGAGACAATGTGACTGGTGCACGATGGAAGATAAATTACCGCTTGTTCAATATGCTGGGTACCCATTCACCGAACTGTGCATTTTAGGCGAAAAATGTACAGTTGAAATGGGTTACTGCACTTTCCCGTTCATGACCATGGAATACTTATGGGTAGGGTATATTATGTACAGAGGCATTTCCTTTCTGGTCTGGTGCCAGTGAGTGTGGCTACCAAAGTAGTTTCGCACGAGCATTTCTTTGTATTAGGCTATCTACTTACATGAATGAGTTACAGACGCGTGATTTAATTGGTTTAAAAGATGACGTATAAGCTATAGGTTGAATACAGCAGTTTTAATGTTTTAATTTTGCGCGAGCGTAATCTTAAATCTTATTAATATCTTAAATCTGAGGTCTTCAACTTATAACCGTCTTTACATCGCAACATTTAACAACTAAATTTAATACACACAGTTGATGTGACAACTGTTTGTGAAACAGAATGGCCAGATTTGAACGAAATGTAGCCATTCCATTGGCAGAGCAACTTGGGCGAACTGTACGGCTAGTTACAGGGTTATTTCATTTATAAAAGTGTGATACCGTGTTTACTATAAAGAATAAATATGGATGTAAAGACCTACCACAAGCTAGTGACCTAGTTTTTCCTCCCACATGAACTTCATGAAAATCATACAGATAATATAGCTGTAATACATGATAACAGGTGGATATTATAGGCCATCCCTGAATTAATGTGTTCGCACGACTTCATCTGCGTAATGATTCAGTCAATCTCTTTTTAGTATAGTTTTTTTTTTAAATAAAGATGAATAACAATAATACACAGTAGAAACAAAGAATGGTCTAAACTCAACTTGATAATTGTCTTTGTTTTTTAAACATTGCAAGAGTCTTAATCATGATCTGTACTTGCGCACCTCCTTTTTAGCTCGACTATTCAAAGAATAATAGAGCTATTGAACTCACCCGTGCGTCGGCGTTGGCTTCGGCGTCGGCGTCCCGATTTGGTTAAGTTTTGTATGTAAGCTGGTAACTCAGAAACCACTAATGGCAATGGATTGAAACTTGAAACACTTGTTCCCCGTGATAAACTGACTTACATTGCACAGGTTCCATAACTCTATTTTGCTTTTTTTGTCTACAAAATTAAGCCCCTTTTTCGACTTAGAAATTTTTAGTTAAGGTTTTTTTATGTAAGCTGGTATCTCAGTACCCACTAATGGGAAATGATTTAAACTTCACACACTTGTTCACTGTCATGATCTGACATGCCCTATGCAGGTCCCATGACTCTACTTCGCATTTTTGTTTCAAAATTATGCCTCTTTTACAACTTAGCAGTATTTGGTAAAATTCTTGTATGAAAGCTAGTATCTCAGTACCCATTAATGGGAATGGATTGAAAATTCACATACTTGTCGACTGTCATGAGCTGATAAGCACTGTGCCGGATTCCATAAGCCTGTTTCCAATTTGTACAAAATTTTGTCCCTTTTTCGACTTTTGTATTGATTCAGTTGACAAGGCTCTTTAATAGTCGAGCGTTGCTGTCCTCCGACAGCTCTTGTTTGTCTGACTCTCCATCCCCCCACCCCCCAATTACAGAGATAATGACCTCTGAACTAGTCAAAAATGCACATTTTCATCTAATGACTAATGACTTGCCTAGCTCAAAAAGTATTTCATATGAATTGCTGAAACTTTGCATGAGTCTTTATCATGATCAGTTCTTTCGCACCTTTTATTTTTCGTCTGGCTCTGCCCACCACATGTCTAGAGTACTGGCCCCTGAAATGGTCAAAATTCACCTTCTGACGCCCCTAGCTCAAAATATATTTCATATAAATTGATAAAACCTTGCCAGAGTCTTTATCATATAATACTGTACACCTCCCATTTTCCACCTGGCTCTTTTCCTTATTTCTGTATTTATAGCCCCTGAAATAGACAAAAATGCACATTTTCACCTTGTGACGCGCCTAGTACGAAAAGTATTTGATATAAAGTGATGTTTTGTTTTGTTTTGTTTTATTCATTCTTATTTGTTTACGCTGCGCTGCGTAGTTATGACTGTTTCCAGTCTAACTAATCAATCGTAGGCCCAGCGAGATTTGAATTTTGAGACCTGTTGCCAAATACAGGTCGGCGCCTGGATCGATTCCAAAGAATTAGATTCATATGATATATTTAAAAAGGGACCTTAATTCAAGGCCCGGGTGTTATTTTTGAACATGTCTGGGTCTTGGCTGGAGTATTTATTGCTATTATATTGTTTTTAAATGTTATACCCCCCTAAACTGTGTCTAAATTTCCGAAATAATAAATAGGTTATGAAATATATATTTAAATTTATTAAATTTTGACATCCAGGGTAAGAGCCGCGATTACCTTACATACACTCCTGATACGCCTGAGAAAAACTGCCACTGACCATGAACTACATC
Organism: Mercenaria mercenaria; assembly: GCF_021730395.1. Classification (NCBI taxonomy): domain Eukaryota; kingdom Metazoa; phylum Mollusca; class Bivalvia; order Venerida; family Veneridae; genus Mercenaria; species Mercenaria mercenaria. The sequence goes on along the minus strand of NW_026461459.1, from coordinate 68,199 downwards.
TATACTCTTAAGATTTATTTTATTAATATTAAAACTTTAAAAACATTAAAACTTTAAAAACACATTTTAAAAAGATCATTTATATACGTCCGATAATTGTCAGTACACAGGTTATTTATAGATTACACGCCACGCCTACTGCATAATTGTGTCATATCGATAAATACGCTTACTCTATATGCGCTAAACATTCAATGTGATTTAACAATTCTGTTTTATTCTATATTTTTAAATTGCTGCCATTTTGTCATTTTTTAATGTTTTTCCGATCTGTTTTTTGCACTTTCTAGTCTAAGGTCTAAATTTAATGATTATATCGATATTAATTACTTAACGTGTTGTATAGAGAATATATTTACGATCGCGCTGTATGAAATTTTACTGATGATTTTATCAAATTTCGACCGTTTCTAAGTGAATTTGCTTATATTACTTAAATTATCTTACTATAAATGCTCTATCCATATAGCTATATGTGTTCTTCAGCGATTTTGAAAATTTAAAGGTAATCTATGAATTAATAAATGTTTTACACGCGAATCCTGTGTACCCGGTAGCTAAATTACGCGTAAGAATTTTTACTTAAAATTTTCCCGTTTACCTGTTGTTTGTTTACCATTGTATGTTTACATCTGTATGTTTCCGGCTCATCGTCACTACTGGATTTTCCTATGGTGGCGTCTTTCTAATACATGCTTTCTCGGTCCGGGCGTTGTTTATGCCACCATAGGTCCCTAATATAAAGTGATGAAAACGTGCAAGAGTCTTTATTAGGAAACAATCTTGCGCACCTTCTATTTTTCGTCTGGCTCTATCCCCATTTTCAAAAGTTTATCCTGAAATAGTCAAAAACGCTCATTTTAACTAGCTCAAAGACTATTTCATGTAAAATTGGCAAAGTAAAAAATAAAATAAACTGACATTAAGGAAAAATCATATTGAATAAATAGATTAAAGCTTCCGCTATTTTTTACGATTTGTGTACTGGTGGAGAGTTCACGGAGTATATTGCAAGCCAATTGTCCAATAATTACGTGAACCCGGGATCACGGTCGAAAAACTAGGATTAACGATCGATAAACTAGATTTTTCGAACGTAAAACTAGGTTTTTCAAATACTAACCTATATTTTCGAGTGAAAACATCAGATACCGGGCGTAAACCATAGTTTAAGCACGTGAACCCAGGTTTACGTTCGATAAACTAGGTTTCTCGATTGATCTATGAGTTTCGGTCGTTATCCTATGTTTACGACCGTAAACTTGGGTTTACGAATGTGAACCTACGTTTACGAGCGTGAACTATGGTTTTACGTTTGAAAAACCTGGTTTGTCGAACGTAAACCTAAGTTCACGCTCGTAAACCCAAGTTCACGTTCGTAAACATAGGTTCACGCTCGAAAATATAGGTTCACGTCAGTAAACATAGGTTCATGGCCGTAAACCCATGATCACGCCCGAAATTCATTGTTGATTCTATAATCCTAATATAGCGACCGTAAACCATGGTTTACGTTTGATAAACTAGGTTTCTCGATTGAACTATGTGTTTCGGTCGTTATCCTATGTTTACGATCGTTATCCTATGTTTACGCTCGTAAACCCCGGTTCACGCTATGTTCACGCTCGTAAACCATAGTTTACGAACGTGAACCTATGTTTACGACCGTGAACTGGGGTTTACAATCGTGAACCTTCATTAACGAGCGTGAACTATGGTTCACGGCGTTATCCTATGTTTTCGCTCGAAAATATAGGTTAGTATTCGAAAAACCTAGTTTTACGTTGAAAAAACCTAGCTTATCGATCGTTAATCCTAGTTTTTCGGCCATGAACTAGGGTTTACGTAATTACTGGACAATTGGCTTGCCATATAGTTACAAATCGATAAACACGGTTTTACGAAGGTAAACTGTAGTTCACGGCCGTAAACCTAGGTTTACGCTCGTAAATATAGGTTCACGACCGTAAATATAGGTTTACGGCCGAAATTGATAGTTGATTTCATAATCCTAGTATATCAATCGTAAATCATGGTTTACGTTCGATAAACTAGGTTTCTCGATTGAACTATGAATTTCGGTCGTTATCCTATGTTCACGACCGTAAACTTGGGTTTACGAACGTGAACCTACGTTTACGAGCGTGAACTATGGTTTACGACGTTATCCTATGTTTTCGCTCGAAAAGATAGGTTAGTATTTGAAAAACCTGGTTTTACGTTTGAAAAACCTGGTTTATCGAACGTAAACCTAAATTCACGCTCGTAAACCTATGTTCACGTTCGTAAACATAGGTTCACGCTCGAAAATATAGGTTCAGGTCCGTAAACTATGGTTCACGGTCGTAAATATAGGTTCATGGCCGTAAACCTATGTTTGATAAACTAGGTTTCTCGATTAAACTATGAGTTTCGGTCGTTATCCTATGTTTACGATCGTTATTCTATGTTTACGGTCGTAAACCCCGGTTCACGCTCGTAAACCATAGTTTACGAACGTGAACCTATGTTTACAACCGTGAACTGGGGTTTACAATCGTGAACCTACATTTACGAGCGTGAACTATGGTTCACGGCGTTATCCTATGTTTTCGCTCGAAAATATAAGTTAGTATTCGAAAAACCTAGTTTTACGTTGGAAAAACCTAGTTTATCGATCGTTAATCCTAGTTTTTCGAATTATTGGACAATTGGCTTGCCATAGGAGTATCAAATTATCGCGACACATATGACGTCATAATTTCATGGAAACTTACCTTTCATTCATGCTTAAATGAATTGCAAAATTAGACAACTAAATTACGTAGATTAAGATTAATTTATATGACTTAAATAATTAAACTGTCATTTTCGTGTGCAATGTGGCAGACTTAACTTGAGAAAATGCATGCATTGAGCATTTCAGCACGGTCAAACAAAATCCAACGAATCAGCTACATAAACATTTATCTTGCTGAAATAATGACAAGTAGTTTCTATCTTATTTTTTTTTTTTTTTTAAATGAAATTCGTTTCAAACTTCGACTGTTCCAGGAGAATGTTAGACAAGAAATGGCTATCAGCGAACAGATGGCTTAATAACTACGGGGAAGCCCGAAAATGTAGCTCTAATAACAGAGACTATCCTAAAGCGATAGTCATAATTATTACCTTAATATAATATTTGCAAAAATTGCCTTCTGCTGCATTGGTTACAGAGTGACACTTCATTTCTTAACAATCTTCAAGGAACTTATATTTAAACATTTAACACACCAATGGAGGGAACACGTGACCTGAAATGATGCGTAACATAGATAAAATGGCGGCCACGGAGCAAAATTTCACGGAAAATGCGAAGGAAGTGGCATTTATTCTCAATCGTTTTTTATTAGATATAGCGCAGGCTTAGCAGCACAAGTCCCTTTCCGACGGTATATCACCATAAAATTGTAGCTTTGCTAGTTTCTTAGATTATCTAGAGGATTTGAGCAAGTCAAAAACTTTTTCCAACTAAAATCGTTAGATGCCTTACACGTAAAGTGAATAATTTATCAAAAAGATAGATTTCGAGGTGATATTGATCAGGTTGTTGCTAATGTATTTTATGCAAAAATGCTCACTGTAACTCAGTATTTTGACAGTAGGTCTCAAGATAAGAGAAATATCAATGAAAATGAGAAAGTGATGCGTTGCACGTAAATATTTCTGATTAAAGATGATGATGCTGATACAACATGTTGTTGCTTTTAACTAATTAGTATTTCAAAAAAGTTTGATTTGATGTTTCCAGTCTTCCATGAATTGCCTACACAAACGCAAGAGCGCTGTATTTGGGAACATCATTTCTTTGTTAGAAGTGACAGTTTGGTCCTTTATAAGTATACAGTACAACCTCTTTAGAGCAACCCTCTCTTAAACAAAAACCTCTCTATAACAACATCATCAAAATTTCCCTAAGCTGAAATGCATACTATTAAATTTACCTCTCCAGAACAACAACCTCTGCATAACAGTCAATATTTGTATCTCCCTAAGGGGTGTCGCTCTACAGAGGTTGCACTGTCCATATAACAAGGAGTTTAGGGACATGTTAATGAAACAGTCCCAAGTCTAACAAGTGTCTATAAATTTTAATTCCTTTGTGATTAAGTATTGGGTGTGTTTAAGTCATAATTGCGTTTTTTATAAATCTGAAATCGGAAACATATACTAGTACTTTTCAACGCGCTACGGCTTAAAAAGATTTTAACGTACAAAGAATATATACGCAAGTTATTCAGCGGTTGTGATCCCAAAATTGGCATAATGATCCTTCAGAGCACAATAACGAGCATATTAAACTGATTAAGAGTGTGTCTACAGGTACCATCAAGAACTTGGTATAACACAGAGAAAACATATAAACCTTAGTACAATAGTATAATAACACAGTTCAAAGAGGGGGAGACTTTGTACACCCGCCACACGGCACTTCAAGATTGCTATTATGATATTTGATAAAATCTGTAAGAAGAACTTCTAGAAGCATTGAATTCAACCAAGCAAATAGTAGCAGACTCGGTTGGACTGAATCGGTTCATAAGAGGTAGTGGAAAGTGCAAAATTTCTCGCGCCGTACCCACCACCCCCTCCCCCTCCCCTCGTCCAAGCACCGGCTTAAGCGGAATTCTATTACAGAGATATTGAATTGATTTGAAAATACAGCATCACTGAATCCAAGTATATTGATGTATACTGTTTCTTACGTTTCAAACATTATAACAGAATAACAGATTATTACACTTTAAACTCAATTCTGTATGCATGAAGGATATAAAATAAAAAGAAAAAATCTATTTAATATACTTTCTCTTATTTAAAATGGTTGCACAGTGTCAATCAAATTGTTACAAGTAACAAATTTAAACAAAATGTGATTGATAAAATAACATTGAAAGTACGATGTTAATGATAAAATGCAAGATATCATCAGTATCACATTTGTACAGATATTTGTACCCTCTTTATAAACACTTTTTTTCTTATGATTCTTGCCTGTTACCATTATTTTTGTGTCGTAAATGTTTTTTTGTCTGCAAATAAAGCTGTCTTGCGTCAGTACAATTTAATGTTACATTTTAGGATTATGATATCATATAATTTATTCATGTCATTACTTTTCATACAGATACAATTTTATTCATGTACTTTTGAAATAAAACGTACACAACACTTTACCTTTGATTTTATTGTTATTCATAGTATTTTACACACACGCACACTCACACGCACACACAAACGCACACGCACACGCACACGTACACTGTAACGTATATAATTAAGTATTGAAAGTGACATGTCCTCTGTTCTATTTCATTATAAGAATATAAATCTAATTCAGTTGGGAAAGAGGTAAATGATGTCTTTACAGTTGGATTAAATGAGAACGATACACATTAAAAGTAAGATATTGAAAGTAAGTAATGAATCAAATTGTCGTTTCCAAAAACACAAGACTACAAATTACTATAGGCCCTTGCTTCATGCTAGTAGCATTTTATTTTCCCTTTTCATGTTTTTTTTCAATATTACACATATAATTTCTTTTTGGACAGACTTCCAGTTGAAGCTTACTTCTCTTCTTTGACCGTGTAGTATCTAATAGCCTTCAGAATAAAATATGTGTGTCCAAATGAAACTTAAAAACTTAAAAGAAATGTGAACGAGAAATAACAACTTTTTGACAGGGTTTCAAGTAAATGTGGTAAATTCTTATATCTATTATTATGATGATTACGTAAAAGAACAAGTGGATGATGATGATGACGCTATAGATAACAATAATTTGTCATAATTGTTATAGTTGTATCACAGGTATTTGAACATTAGTTTCATAGAAAGTATTGAAACTTGTTCTAAAACAGATTTGTCGGTGTATACAGCAAAATATTTATATTGATGAACATTGTCAGCCAAATGAACAGGAATAACTTTCAGCTCACTTAGTTTCGAAATGTATTGCTTGATTTTGAACTAGAACTACTCCAGGGCCTTCAGAAATGGCACGTGGCGTCCTTTATATTCAGTCAGTTTGTACGTTGCAAGCAACGTTCCTGTAATATACAAACAGCAAATCAATATAAATGGCAGTGTTGAAGAAAAAACAGTCGTTTAAGCATCATCTTCTTTAATCTGAAAATATTTACGTGTAAGGACCCTTTTTATAATTTATATGAAAGTTTTTCATATTTGAAGACATAATGTCAATATATTGATAAACGATATGTGGTTTTTGCATGTAAACATACATCGAAAAAAGTTTTAACATTTCTTTTATTAAATTTTTATTTTTGATAAATTATTAACTATAGCGCCTTAACATTTTTTAAAGCAACTTAACATTTTATTTCGGAAAAGTTCTCAACGAGGTAATCTAAGAAACAGCACAGCTTTAAGATTGGGAGATATACCGTCGGAAAGAAAATTTTGTGCTGCTTATGTCTGATAAAAGTCGGATAAGAATAAATGTCACTAACCTCGCTTTTTTCGTGAAATTTGGCTTTGTGTGGCCGCCATTTTATCTGTGTTACGCATCATTTCAGGTCACGTGTTCCCACACACTGACACTTGTAAATAGAATAAGCGTATAAACTGGTGTAACTATATGTTGATTTAGCCCGCCCACTCAATAGGGGAGAGCATAATACGGATCGTGCCTCTGTACAAAATATTCCCTACCCCTAGGTTTTCTATACGAACCATGGTCATGAAGGGGAAAGTGCATTAACACATTTCAATCGCGTATTTCATACATAAAACACGCAGTTCAGTAAATGGTGTACTATTGATATCAAACAAATGGTAATTTATCTTCCGTTGTGTACCGGTCACATTTCTTCAATACTTCTTATCTTAGAAAAACAACATGTAGTTTACAGTTTTTTCGACGGTACACAAAAACTTGCTTGAACTTCCCTGGTGAAGTTCCGGTCTAGATTACAGACGCAGTCTGATTGGCTGATGTGAAAATGTATGTCAGTCGTCATTTTACTACATGTGTACGCTAAAATGTTTAAATGCAGCATTTTTTCCATTGAGTTTCAATGGACGGCGATCGTGCAATATTTTTCCATATTGACGTGGAACGCTTTCATATCGGACGTGGAATGTTTTCTTAACGTTGTAATCGAAAGATAGCGTGACGTCCGTTGCGACAACAAGTTGACGTCATTTTCGCGGAAAATATTAATGCGCGTCAGTTTGATTTGTTTATTACATTTTCGGAGAAATTCTTTTCGTATTTTTACTCTCTTTCGTTACAGAACGATAATTTAGACATAAATGAATTATTTGATAGTGAGTATGTAATTAAAAGGTTATCAATTTTGTATGTGGATAATATTGCGGTCCTTAAGTCGCGCCATATTACCGCTGCAGAACTCGGGCATATATCCACATACAAAGTTAATAACGTATAATTATCTACGCTTCCTTTAGTTACGACTTTCTTCATCACAACCTTTGATCATACTTAAGAAGGTTACATCACGAACATCTGATTTCTCTCTGCCACATAATGTATTTCTGGCCCTAAATTTCGGAATCTTAAGTATTACAATTAAATAAATGTTTTATTAATAAAAAAAGACGCAACAACAACTTCAGACTAACAATAGTATGATAATGCTATTTATTTTTTGTTAAAAATAAATTGAGTAATGATGATGATGATGATGATGGTTGTGATGGTGGTTATAATAATAATAAAAATAATAATAATAATAATAATAATAATAATAATGATGATGATGATGATGATAGTGATGATGATGATGGTGGTGGTGATGATGATGATGATAATGATGATGGCAAATTAACTTCTGAATAGTTATCTGATCTTTTCTCAATACAAGTTCATCTCAATATACAAATGTGCTGTGTTAAAATTTCCGAAAGCCAGGACTTAAGAAATGACTTGATACTTGTCCTGTACATTATTTACATTGTATTATGTTTTATACAATACAAACATATACATGTAAATATTGTATTTATAAACTGTAACCAAAAACAAGCTCGTTATGATATGATTTTGTCATTGACATAATTTGGTGTAAAATATTTTTATTGAAAACTTCGTATGCATAAACCATTCACCAATATCAAGTATATTATTTTCAATAGACAGTGACAAGTTGAGCAAGTAATGTTAGCTTTTTTTGTTCCAAATTAGCGTTTAGTCCCACCTCATTAAACATGAATAAAACAAATCTTTGTGGTTTTGAAATATGATGCTGATACTAAGCGATTTTGTGAATACAGTTATTATTTCGAAGTCCTGAGCACCTTAATGAATTCGCCGACAAAGAGCAAAACAATGTAACTGCTATTTTATAAAGTGTAAAATGATACAAGTTAAAGCATAGCAAACGTTCCTCCTAGGGCACATCTATATAAATATATAATGATCTCCTTGTAAAATTATGGTTGCAAAGTCTTGTTTTATACTGCCAAAACTATCTACAAAATGTAGTAAGTATTTACTATAGTTATTTAACATAAATTGTAAAATCCAACAAATTAAATATGTTACTACTTTCAGTAGAGTAAACACGGCAATAAGACATTGACCCGGTCAATCCATTACGATTCGATGCGTGAATTGGTTGTGCATTATTAGAGGGTCGCAATGGGATTTGTTTTCACATATTAACCATTTGAAGGTAACGATAATATTTAGTTGTTTGTTTACATGTAAATTTGCTGATATATGTATATCTGGTCGACTGAATGTACATATGTTATGTTATTCAAGAATGGAGGAAATAAAAGAATCCATCAATCATCCTCGGGTTTAGTAATATGTAATCCACGGAACGCGTTCATTCAGAGAGTCGCCTCAATTTCGCCTCAATTTGGAAAGAATAGTTTGACGTCAGAGGTTATTTCTAAGGTCACGGAGCTTGTAATGACAACAGCTTTCGATAGAAGTAGCTCAGTCATGTGTGACTTACCGAATTAAAGTGTTCCTTCCCAAGTTTGATAAAATAGCACATTTAATGTACATTAAAAAAGCAGGAGCATTTCTTTACTAACTGATTGGAGTTATAACTTGGGCCGATGTACAATTGAAACATGATATTAAGAATGGACCAAACAAGGATAAATTTGTTCAACAATGCTTTTATTCCTTATGTTTCTGTTTAATAACCGGCTTCGGATCAATAAAATTACGCAACTGCATCTTTTGACATGATAGATGTACCCTGAATTTTATAAGAAGTGGTCATGTTCTATTATTTTAGACATACCATTCCCCTCTTTAGCAGTTGGTCTGAATACATGCCTGCTGTGTAATATATATATATATATATATATATATATATATATATATATATATATATATATATATATATAATGATTTCGTAACTTGACAGATAAACCCTCAGATCAAAGGATTGTTGACAATACATGTGGTTGCCTTTCATATAGTATTTTATTCTATATCTATTTTATCTATCCAGTCGTGAACGTTCATTCGCAACACGTGACCGTGCAATATATTACCTTATTGGATGCACGTGCGTACAAAATCTGTACTTTTCTGTATTTGGACGGTTCAAAAAGTCCCACGTTAAACATACGATAAAGCTCGAAACGCGTTAAAATGTTCCAAATGTAGATCGGGTGAAGTAGGCGCTTGGGTACAGAGTTTGATTATGCGTCTTGAAAACAGGAAGGCAGAAAAACTATGTTTAGTGAATAATCTTTATTTTAAACTAAAATAAAATAGATATAGAATAAAAAGGTTATTTAACATTGAACTGTACAATACAAGATATATCTGGACTCGTACCCAGCTGGGAAAACCATATTGGACTCGCCTGGCGGCTCATCCAATATGATTTTCTTAAGCTGGGTACTCGTCCAAATATATCTCCGTATTGTACAGAATAATGTTAAATAACCTTTAATTTATGAATGTATCATCTTAAAGAAATACCTAAATCTCACCAGTTGAACTCATGAAGAAATACCTTAAAGACTATTAAACTTCCGTGTTACATTTTCTTATCAATAATTACTATAACATATCCATTTGAAATCATTTACTAGTTAATACGTTGAAAGTAAGCAATTTTGCAATGTTGTATGCACATAGACAGCTTAGACTTACCTTCATTGTCCTTTTAAAATATCGGCTATGCGTATAAGCTAATTTCTCTTTTTCAATGTATCGCTATACTTTCTAGAGAAGGTCTTTTTTCATAGCATAACATTAATTAGAATTTTTATTAGATACTGTTAAAGTATGTATTGCACCGTGTTGTATTCATGTTTGAACAGATACTGTTCGTTTGGTCTCCCCTTACTTACCCTCATCAGAAATTTAAATCGCTCCCTCTCTACCTGTATCAGAGTCGTTTATCTGCAAAATACACAATGTAGGTTATACTGCACCCATTAAATATCCTTCGATAAATGACAATAATTTTAGTGGGGCTAGAACACTAATCTTATTACATACTCGTTTCTATTCCCCGTTAAGTTACACTGGTACCGGAAACGTCAATATTTTTCCATACACTGACGCTTGAATCTCATATCGGGTGCGTGACGTAATTCAGTGTGTGTTGTTGCACTATTTTATTAGTTCAGTATTGTCAATCATATTCAGGCTATTGAACATATTTACATAATAGTTATACGTGTAGATGCGTATGAAATAAAAAGGTTATTATCTTTGCAAGGGGAAATATGTACTCGTTCTTCCGCTGAAGAACTCGTGCATATTTTTTGATACAAAGCTAATAACCTATAAATATTGCTAACAAAGCATGTCGATATTGACCTCAGGGAATTTTATTCTTTCAAAATATGTCATTGGAAAATTCATATCCTGCACAGTACAGAACGTATTTCTACCTTTTGCAAATGAGCATTAGAATTTTTGATTGTATTTATATAATACACAAATCAAATGGCGAAGTACGTTTAGTGTATGATACACTTTCAAAGCGTATGGATTCATTGAAAGTGTTTTATATGTGTCTTTTCGATGGGAAATAATCGTAATTCTTTATTTCAGTTGTGGACTTGCGGTTTCAATACTAGAAAATGAAATACCCGAGACAAAATTGCAAATTTATTACTGGATAGGTCTTAGATTCAATTACGAATACTTGTTTTGCAGGTTATATGACTCACAGCTATGTCTGACGATCCGGAGGAAAGTGGATACTATCTGCGTCTTGTGTCTATGTATATGGACATAGGTACAGAGACTGTTCTAGATGTGTTTGTACATCATTCACCAGGAAAAGATGCTGAAACATTTCTCAAGGCAAACCAACATGCTATTATAAAAATGAAGACCGATCATATCCTCAATGAACAAGAGTGTGCATCACTTCTGCAGAAAGGTACACACGTTTTGAAGAATCCACTTGATCTTAATCGTTTCGATGTGTCCTTATTGATAACTCTGGCAAGAAACCTTTTCACTAGTCACCAGCTTCCACCTCCCGCGAAAGGATGGAAGTATCCACCAAAAACCAGAGACGTGTCTGTAGCTGCTGACCTAATACGTCTGAAGACAATCAGAAATGTTATTGTTGGTCATCATCCGAGAGCACGATTGCCAAAGTGGCGATTTGACGATGAGTGGCAGAAAGTGTCAGAAATAATCCTAAGATTACAGCAACAAATAGCCCCTGGAAACGAAGTACACATTGAAAAGAGAATTGAAGAGTACCGTGTGCAGAGACTAGACCCTAGTGTTGAGAACAAGTATGATGAGAAACTAAAGGAATGGCACGAGGAAGTAACTAAAATGCAGGATCAGGTAATATCAACTAAACGAAATTAATTTGTCTGTAATAGAATACATGAATAAAATATAAAGTAAATGTTGAGCAAAATTAACTATTTAACTTGTTAATTGTACGAAAAATCATGAACTTTTAAAAACAAAAATACGAAAATGAAATATGTAAAAATTCAAATGTACATATTTGCGCACAGATGCATAACGATGAAAGATTAGACAATATCATGTAGAATATTCTTATTTTTCACTTATAGGTGGAAGAATTAATAAAGAAACTTGAAGGTACTGTATTTTTTCTCATTCATTTAACACAAATTAATAATCGCTAAAATGTTAAACAAAATAAACAAAAATAATCCTTTAATCAGAAGCATTCTGAGTTGAAGTTTCCTGTTTCTACTTTACCTGGTATATGAAGTAAAACTTGACATCATTTCATGAATATACGCCCTTTAAATAGAACAACACTGATAGATATTTTTTTACGAAAGCCTTAGCTGTAAATACGCTACCGTACACTTAGCTCAATAGGAAGAACGCAGACCTAAGAATCGCTGGGCCGTGAATTCGATCATCGGGTGAGGCGTATATTCTTTTTTTAAATTAACCATTTGATAAAAGATGTTTCATCCTCTACCTCCGATTCCTGAAGAGAAGTTAGCATTTACTTGCAGAGAACAGGTTAATAATGAAACAGAATTTAGGTACACAGTTTAGGTTACATAACTGACATAATGTGTAAAAACGGTGCTATACCAAAGGCAAGCAGACAAACAAACAAAAGTGTATAGACGAGGCAGTAGATAACTAAAATTTATTCTTAGATGTATTATTTTTATCGTCTATTTGTTTTAGCCGTTTTTATAATCTACTTTCGAAACTATTCATTTAGGTTTTGACGCCTATTTCAAAAATAAGAATGATCGATTTGAAAGGTATACAAAGTTATTGACCAAAGGAGGGCACTTTGTATTATCAGCCCTTCTCGATAAGAAAATAGAAAAACAAGGGATAGATCTGAGGAGCATACTTGATGACAAGAAAGACACTCTTAAGAGGAATGTAACTGACTCAGAACAATTAGATCTTCTTTATCCATCAACTAACCAAACAAAACCATTGGATACGTCCTCGTGGGATGTTTCTCTCCTGGCAACAGTCATTTTACAGCTTTTTGACAGTACGAAAGAAAGAGACATAGACCAAGACGTAAAAAATATAGGTGATGCTCAAAGAAATTATGCAGATGCTGCGCTGGTGGCGTTAGACAGTAATACGTTTGAAGATTATTGGACAGACCTTAAAGCTAGTATTAAAATTGTTTCTCGCGAACTTGATGGAGACAAGGCTGCTCAATGTCATCAGATATTGGAAGAATGCAAGAAGAAAATATCGAAGAAACAATTTCGGACTTACATGGATGACCTAAAAGCAAAAGGCTCTCAAATGAAATCATTTACTGATGTTTTTAAAGGTATATTGCATTGTATTTACTTTAAATCTACAGTTATTTACAATTTTGCCAAAACCATCATACATCTTATGTATGTTTTATAGATAATCATATTTCATGTAATGAAATTTACCTTTAAAGGTATTAGGCCCATAATAGAGTACCTCTTTTTTTGAAGAGTATTCAATTTCTACCATAAATCTACTTTAACTGCAATTTTCAGGGGGCGTAGGTTCAAGCCCCACCGGGGCAATTTTTTTCCCCTTATTTTCCCTTTTTTCTTGTAAGTTTTTACTTCTTTCAAGACTTGTTATTGATTTATTGTACAAAAGTGGGAAAAATCACTTGATAAGCGATTTCTTGCTGTTCAAAGTGAATTTACCTCTGAAACAGAAGGGATAGAGTTAGACATATTTAAAAATACTGAGGTACATGCTGTAAAAGTTCTCTATTTTGCCTTCATTCTTTAGATTACATATTGTAGAAGAAATGTAGGTAGGTTTTACTTCTGCCCCAAGGTTATTTTTAATTGAAGTGAGCAAAATTCAAAACAGACCCACAGGATTCGACCTTAATTTTTCAATGTTGGAGTTAGAATTCTGTCTCATTAAATCCTTTTACTCGAGGCACCCTAGAAATAATGATCCTGACAGTTTTTATTTTAAGTTTTTATAATTGTTTACCAATAGTTTGATGTTTCTTTCATAAAAAATAATGGTATAATAAATTCTGCAAACGTTTTGGATAAAGGCCACCACTTTGAAATTTGTTTCTACTTGAGCTTGAGGAAATACTATAAATTACACAAAATTTATAATAAACGGCACGGTAAAAGTTTTTGAAAATTTGCAGTCAGCTGTAAGAATATACCCTGCAAATGCCATTTTTTAAACATTGCTATTAGGGACCCAACAGTTTCAAGACTACATTTGTATTTCATTTTGTTTAGCGTACACAAAATTGTGTCTAGATGTTTACATCCTTTAAACAAACGTCTTAATATTCACGAATATATTACAATGCATATCTAAAACTTACTTTTTTACACTCATTATAATGATGTTTAAGAAATGCAGTAATTGAAGCATCTTTTCCTGTACTTTCAATTTATTAAGTCACTTCAAATTATTCCTGTTTCGAAAAAGGATAACGCTATTGACGAAGCAGAATGCTTCTTGTTTCAGATACACTCAAGAAAACACAAGAGTTTCTGCAGGACATGATAACACATGGAATCAATTTCAAAAATGGTCACGGTATGTTTTATAATACATATATTTTAGTAAATAAAAACCACATACTAGAAGTATTATTTACATCAAAATGTAGTACTAAACATTAATAAAACAATATAAAAGAACAGAATAACATGGATACTACTCCTCACAGTATCGGATGTTTTTGGGCGAATATAATCTTTCACTTTGGTGTCGACAGTTACACCTGGTGCTTTATGTAAACCATCACTGTGCCTAAAATGTCTACGCGGGTTGTTTAAAAATATATAAATTGTCTCTAGCTTAGTCCCCGTGATTTGTATTACTAAAACTGGATCAATAACAACCGGTAACCTTACCTCTAGTATAGTTTAACGTAGCCCAGGTCAAAGTTAGAGGCCATCCGATTTTTTACAATTGAAAAAACATTGCAATTCTTTTCCAACAGCAAATAAATATAACATTTGGAGAATCCGAATATGATTATTTTTCTTTGTGTTTTAGTATTGCGAAATCAATTAAATTACATTATAGTTACTTTTTGCATGCAATTAAGTCATTTGTGCGTTTTGTCTTACAAAGAATCAGAAGCATGACTGCTAATTAAACACTTTTTTTAAAACACTTTTTTTTGTCACGGGCGGTCTACAATAATATTTTTCTTTTTTTTTCTTTTTATTTTAATTATTTAAATGATTTTATGGATGTTTTCTCAATATCATTTCATTTGGTAATGGATCGTTTTATAGATTTTATGAATGTTTGATTACGAGATGTTAATGAGAAAATAACTTAGCAAGCATGAAAAACATAAATACGTTGATTATCCCAAACTGTTAATACTTATTGATGCCAAAAGTTTCCAAGGACATCGCTCAACACTATGAAAGAAATTCCGTGAGTTAAAGTGGTTTTCTATCTTTTTTTCAAATATTGTTGTTATTGCATTTACAAATAATTATTTTTCTTATTATCTTTTTTTTCACACGTCACCTGTGTCTATAGCAAAATGCTATAGGACTGAACACCACTAAATCCGGCTGTTCTGTATTAGCCCACCATCATCCGATGGTGGTCTATTCAAATCACTCTTCGGCCGTGGTCCGTCGTTCGTCCGTCCGTCCGTCCGTTAACAAGTTCTCGTTATCGCATCTCCTCAGAAACTACCTGGGGGATTTTGATCAAACTTTGTCAGAATGATGTATTGGTACCCTAGTTGTGTCCCCTGAAAATCAGACTGGTTCAACATTTTTTGAGTGAGTTATGGCCCTTTGTTTATTTCTATAATTTACATAGATTTATATAGGGAAAAACTTTGAATATCTTCTTGTTCAAAACAACAGGGCCTAGGGCTTTGATATTTGGTATGAAGCATCATCTAGTGGTCCTCTACCAAGATGATTCAATTATTTCCCTGGGGTCTAATATTGCCCTGCCCCGGGGGTCACATGGTTTATATAGACTTATATAGGGAAAAACTTTGAAAAACCTCTTGTCCAAAACCACAGGACCTAGGGCTTTGATATTTTGTATGTGACATCATCTAGTGGTCTTTTACTAGGATTATTCAAATTATGTCCCTTGGGTTAAATATGGCTCCGCCCCGGGGTCACATGGTTTATATAGACCTATATAGGGACAATCTTCTAGTCCCAAACACAAAGTCTAGGGCTTTGTTATTTGTAATGTAGCATCATCTAGTTGTTCTCTACCAAGTTTGTTCAAATTATCCCCCTAATGTCAAATATGGCCCCGCCCCGGGGGTCACATGGTTCATATAGACTTATATAGGGAAAAGCTTTTAAAATCTTCTTGTCAATAACCTACAACTTTCAAATTTGGACCACATGTATGGTTTTGAGTGGGAAGATGAACCTTGACATGAGACTGACTCAGAGTTGATCTTGATTTTGACCTAGTGACCTACTTTCACATTTCTGTGGCTACAGGCTTCAAATTTGGACCACGTGCATATTTTTGTGCACCGTAAAACACTTTGACCTTGACATTGACCTAGTGACCTACTTTCACATTTTTGAAGGTACAGGCATCAAATTTGGACCACATGCATAGTTTCGTGTTCCGAAATGAAATCTGGCCTTGATTTTGACCTAGTGACCTACTTTTAGTCCAGTAAAATGGTGAAAAAATACTTCAGAAAATGGGAAAAGCACCTAACTTGATACATAACTACTTTATGGCAAAATACTAAAAATGAGCATGAGACCCACTCCAAAAAATCCAATATGGCCGAAAAATCCAAGATGGCCGCCATACATGTATCTATTTTCAGAAATACCTAATATTATCTATAAAACGTTTATAGACACTAACAATCCGTTTAATTTGCTAAAATCACCCGTTTGAATAAATTCAAACATATTAATTTAACAAAAATACCGCTCTTCCAACAAAAATGAAAAATGTTGTCTCCCTTGGATAAAATTAAATTTTGCTATTAAGCAGAAGAAAAGTCAGAATGCATTTATGTCAGTCAAAATTAAGTATATAATGGTAACTGGCGTATCAAGAATGTTTAAAATGGCAACAGTCCTGTGCAGTATTTTACAACAATTGTAAATTATTATAAATACATTCGAACTTCGTTAACTGGAACCCGTCAGGACCGACAAAATATACTGGGTGATCGAATAATGTATTATAAAAGAATTTAGTTTGGACCTGACGATAGGTTCAAGCGAAGAGTTTGAGCGAACGAAGTTTGTCTGTAGTGTGTATTAGTGAATAAATGACATGCGTTTCACTTTGTCATTAGTTTTCGCGACTCAGAATTTGTTAGTGTTGATGTATTTATTTCAATTTATTTACACTAAGAGAACTAATGACATTTGGTAAAACTATATAATTCATTAACTATGTTAGTGCGATAGATGTGAACATGCCTGTCAGATGTCTTTGGGAAAAAATTATTACCGGTTGATCAGCGTAATCAAATTTACATTTGCATGTTCCTGTAATATTCTGTTTTTGTCAAATTGTAGCACAATTGTGCCATAACAATTGCATTAAAGTTTAATACCATAAGCATATAATGTACAGTCACTAATACCCTGATCACTCTCAGACGAAGACAATGGGGACCACACTGCGTCCTGAAAATTTTGACGCGGTGAGGACGGGGGTCAAACTCAAAAAATGTGCAGATCTAAAGTTCATACTGCGACCTTATAACATCCTTGCCAGGTTCTCACGACATCTAACACGTTCACACTAATTTTACCACGGGCATCTTCACGTCCAATACGTTCTTATTACATTCTTAGTACGACCAGTCAGATTGCATCTCTCGCTTACCATGCTTTAACTGCGTTCCTCGGCTACTTATAAATACTATGTCACGCGGCTCTTTTTCATTCCATCTGCAAGTTATATTGTGTCTGCATCTACACTCAACAACAATCAAATACAATATACGACAAGCACCCTCAACTCACCCACACCCCCCCCCCCCTCACCCACCCCTCATGAAGAAATCAGAGCAGTCTTATAGAGAGGCCGTGGTGGAAAAAAGCAAAGGCATACGAAGGGTATACGAAAGTCCAGAAGTCACTACAAGCTGCAAGTGCTGCTGAGACCTGCTGCAAACGTGATATAGACATGTTAAGCACCGAAATAAAATATTGATAACCTAATGCGGTATTCTACAACGTGGCATGGACGTAGCGTGGTCATAGCAATAAAGCATAGTGAGAACTCCATTGACGTAGCAAGACTGCAATGACAACCCAGTGACAGCGCAATGAGCATGTCATGCAGTCTTTCCCGTCCGCACCACGCTTGTACTATGTCCTACTAGGTTTTAGTTACATCATTACTACGTCCTTATTAAGTTCTTCCTGCTTCCTGATTAGACCACGTCCTCACTAGTTTTGTTTTGAATATGCCCAAAGATTGACCGCGTCCTCCACACTCGTGGAGACCATTAATTTCATGTCCTTATCGGTGTCTACTGTATTACTTCTACATTGTACAGGTTCTTACTGCCAATTAATCTTTCCAATGTTAGCATAACACTGTCTTGTCAAACAAAACTAACCAGTGCAGCTCGCGCTTACCGGTGAATCAAGCTTCTGAATACATATTCTACACCTTCCTACAAACAAACTGTTCATATAATATTTATGTGGTATAGATGGAGGCTTTCGATACTCTTCTTTACAACAAAACATGTCAGGTAGCCGATCAACCATCTGTTCACACAAAGATTAGGGCTATAGTGTGCATTCCAGCCTCGTCTGCTACACCTCCTGAACATACTAAAAAAAGGTTGCCCATTGGGTCGGGCGCATATGGGGTCAGGTGTTCTATCACTTCTCTAAAATTCCAAGTCAAGATAAATACGGCTGACTATAGGTATCTTTGATATATTGGAACCTTTTAATACTTTCTGCGTCAAGTACCTGAGTCTCGTTCCAATAGCTCCTCAAGTGCATTTGCAACCTAGATAAAGGCTGTCGAGGAAGATGTAATTTGTCAAAAGTGCTGATCTGCCTTTGCAAGTTAACTAAAGTTGTCGACAATCTTGTGCTTGTGTGTACTGACACAAGTATCTGACATGTACCTTATTTCAGATTTCAGCTCACTGTTCCGAATAATATATTTCACAGAATAGTTGCCCGTGAAAGCAACTTTTATATTTTCAGCCTTACGCTTCTTTGTTACACAGTTAGCATTACATAATCAATAATTATGTGATCAATTTATCATGCAGTGACTGTGGGTGCATAATAAGGAACGTTATTTCATTTTATCCTACTAGCCCGTCGCTAATCTAATCTATTCTTGCATTTCGAGGTCCCAAACCGAAAGGGGTAGTTGTCGTACTTGGTGTCATAGGAACTACAATTATATATAGAAACTAAGTTAATTGACCTTCACATTCTCATATTACCTACCATCTGTAAACAAGGTTTCATAAAGAATTCTTTAGAATTTGCACTTTTGAAGTTATTGAAGAATCCGACATTTGCGAATGATGGACGGACATACAGACGGACAAAATGATTTACAAAAGGAGGAAATAAGATAACAAGCATGTTTTCAATTTTTCCTCCTATCTGTGTAAAATTTCTCAAGAAAGAATCTCTCCTAGTTTTGAGGAAATGCAGGATGACACTTTTTGTCATATTCGTGCACTATTTGTTGCTATAGCAACAACATTTGTTGCCATAGGTACAAATTTAATTGACTTTGGCATTCTTCACTTTGCAATCTATCCGTGTATCACGTATCATAAAAATATGCTGTAGTTTTAAAGTTATTGAAGTATCACACTTTGCATGGCTGACGTATTGACATGTATATGGGGGCAACCCATAAGCCCCTCTGGCTAAACGCTGGTAAGGGAATAACAAAAATGTTTCAATATGCTGCTGTGGATCGAATGCAAGTAAAATAATATAAATTACATATAGTAAAGCAAACTATCTTTTAAAATATGAAAAACACACAATGGTAATATTAAACTAAGTTTTAAAGGCTAGGTTTTAGCCGTTACCATGGAAACAGAATGAAACTAACATCATTAGTAGTATAAGAAATGAGGGTTCTGGCGCAGTTTGACCTCACTTGTCCCCTTGCTCGATTCACTAAGCACACTTTGATATTACCCTAAGTTTCTGTCTTAAAATACTTACTCGGTGCATTTGTACCCTGAAAATCTTTGATGGACGTAAGGTTGAAGGGATAAAATGAAAACCAAGGTCCACTCAAATTGAAAACAACAATTAAAAAGAAAAAAAAAAAAACCGGAAGAAAATGTCCTTATTAATTAAAATAATTTATAATTGTTTGTTCATTTACTCTTTGATTGTTAACTTTTAGTATTTTATACAGTAAATCATAAATGTTTATACCATTTTGTAACATTTTAATGAAAAATAAACAATAATATCCACAAAGTGTACTTGTTTTGTCTTGATATTGTATATTATTGTATTTTACATTTGGGATGTAATTAATTACTTCTTTTGGTAGAGGAAGTCCAAATGGATCGAAGTACAAAGTATTCAAGTAACAAACCCAATGTGTTCCAACAGAGCCGTCTAAATTGATTATTCCACATTCAACCTTTTCTTTCGTTTTTGGTAAATTATTTCTGCTGAAAACACCCCTAAAGTTTTTAATTTTCAATTGTTTTACCCATTGTTCAATTTCAAAGTTAGAAATAGGTTTGTTTATAAATTTTATTTTTTTTTACTATAGGAATTCGTCTGTAAGGTCTCCGTTGAGAATCAATCTGTATACCTTTACCGCTTAACAAAGATGTATTCAAAGGTATCCCTAGACTAGCAGCCAGCATACCTAGAAACCCGCCATTTTGTTTCTGTTTTTGTGTTAATTTAATCACTCCAGATCCTACTAGTTGCTTTCTCTTATCATTAGCTACTGAAATCATACCATTTCCAAGTATTTTACTAACACCAGTACTGGCAAGACCAGAAAGGGCTCCAACCCCTAACGGCCCTAATATTTTTGGAGCTATTTTTGCAGCTACCGGAAGTACTGTCCGACCTAACAAACCAGCCAAAGCTCCTAAAAATCCACCATTTTGACCTTGACTGGACATCTGTTTTTTTTGAAATTGTAATTTCTGATCCCTTGTTATTTCTAATAGACTTTTCAGTTTGATTAATTTGTGTTTTTGTTAAAAGTAAAGGGAAGTTTCAACGTAATTGTTCATGTTTTAATCTAAAAGTATGTGGAATTTTATTCTTATAAGCTTGTGCTAAATTTTTCTTTTGTCCATCTGTAAGGTTAACTTTATATTCAATATAATTTGATGCCATTATATACTTTATATTTATTTTAATTTTTACTTTATTTTAATTCAATTTTATTTAAACAATAACAAGTTCATTTCCAATAGTATTTATTTCAACCGTTTCTTCATACAATACAATTGCGTAAACACGAATATTAGCTGGTGGTGGAATATTTAACTTAAATGTTAATGTAATATGCTTAGGATCTTCTGTTATTACTTCCTTTTTATATTCCAAGTTAAAATGAACAAATCCAAATAAATCATAAAAGTTTGATCTATTTAACAGACTTCCAGTAGTCTTATTGTTTTGTTTATAATAATAATTTATTACATCATCATATATTCTTGATATACTTGTGTATTCTGTTTCTGGATAAAAAACACCATTACCAACTTCAAGACGACAGGAGCTCAAAGTGCAATTATTATTTGCTGCATTAATTTTAAATGTATCTAATAAATGTGGATTATGTTCTTGTGAATTACTTTTATCAGGTCGTTGTAAATAAACAAATACATGTTGTGGTTTTGTTAAACCAGCTGTTATTCTAAAGGTTATATTATTTTGTTGTGTATCAGTTGATTGTGTCACCATTTCCCGAAGGTATGACCATCTTGCTTTTGTAAATCTTTCAGCAATTAGATTAAGTCCAAATTCATTGAAAATTAAACGCGGAACACATAGAATTAATTTTGTTACAATTACTCTACCAGCATCAGCAGCATTAGCTCTAAAAAATAATTCATCATCATCCTTCAGCTGCAGTGTCATTTGAATTTGACTTGGAGGTATAATATTAGTTTCCAAACCCTGAAAAAATTAATAATAATTATTTAATGGAATTTTAGCATTTACCTCTTTACCACCCTGGATTGATAACTTCCTAGAAGCAAAACCTTTATTATCATCAGTCACAGCAGTAGCAGTAGTATCTAAATAAATAAATTCATTTGTTCCAGTTGTTTCTGCATAATCCTTAGATAGTTCAACTAAATTTTTTACATTTATTACTTTGTATAAATTATTACATCATATACAATTTTTCCATTTTGTTTAACCACTAACTGATCAATTAATGAAGCTGCATTATTAATTAAAGCAATTTGATCTCCGTCAGCATAATTATTACCATTAGCAAGCTTATTTACTTTAAAACTTACTTCAAAATAACCATTAAAGCAATCAAAATATGAGCTTCTATCATTAATTGTAAAATGATATCCGTTTTTTTTTGTTGCTTAACATTATTTCCCAAGACAGATATTAAGGCTGTATCTAATTGAATAAGAGTTAGTTCGTATCTTTCACAATATTGTTTTCTTCTAAACATGTATATATTATATATCATTTTATTTTTTATAAATTAATCTGTTAATACGTTTACGCTGAGCTGAAGCTGCCGCAGGCGACAGGGAACCAAAGTTCGCTCCCGATCCTGACAATATTTTATTTATTCTTATATTAATATCCTCCTCCTCGTTATTTGAATTTTTTTTGTAATTCCTTAGCAATTAAATTACCAACCGCCAGAGCAGGTTTCTTTTTAAGTTTTTCAACAATTTTATTAGCAGCTAAATTTCCAACTTCCACCCCAATCTTTTTTGTTTCACTTTCAAGTGCTGCTTTTCCTGCTGTTTCCAGAGCTTTTTTTCCAGCTGTGTTAATTGAAGATGCAACTCCACTTGAAAACAATTTTATTAAAGTGTCAAAGATATCCGAACCATGTATAACTTCTTCTCCCGTGTGAGCATCAACATAAATAAATATTCCTTTATTTTTGTCATAAACTTTCTTGTACATTATATAAAACTAAAATTTAATTAATTTCTTTTAAAATTAGTGTAAAACTTTTTTCAACCCCATTAAAATTAATTATTCTACCAAATACATCTGTAATATATATTCTTATTGAATTTATGATATATTTATTAATTTCAGAATATCCAACTCTGTTTGGTTCTTTTGTAAATGGATAAGCTATTGTTAAATCTGCAGTACTTAAAGCATAGACAATATCACTAAAATTACCATCAACAAGTGAATTATCAATAAGATTACAATGAATGTAAATTGTATCCACAGAGTTAGTTATATTTGGTGTTGTAGTTCCCCATTCAGTATTTCTCAATGCTTTTTTCTCAAATCCAAGCAATGTATGAAAATTTGACATTCTTAAATCCAACATAAAATTATCATGAATTGAAATCAAAACCTTAAAACTACTTAAATCAAATTCCAAACTTATTGGAGCAATGTCTGATTTATCAAATTCATAATCACCATTACTTATCAGCGTTTCCCTTATATAATTATTGATGTCTGTGTAACTGTAAGAACCATTTGTAAATATAATATTTTTCCAATCCTTACCATTATTATAACGAATTCTTTTATTGTCATATTCATCACTAATATTATGCCAAGAATAAGTCATAGTGTTAATACTATCCAAACCAACAACATAAGTTTTATTTTTATCTAAAATTAAAGAACGACTGAATCTGATTGTAAAATCACTCGGAGTATTTTTATTATCATCTTTAACTGTTTCAGAACTTAATACTAGTTTTTGTTCCATTTATATATTCAAGAAAAATATTTTTTATATAACATTTCATGTTGTTCTGGTAACAATTCATTCATTTTTAATAATTGGTCTACTACCTTAATACCTTCATTTTTTAGTTCTTCATTATTATTTCCAGCATCAATTGAACCACAAATTAACTCCAAGTCATCAACCAATTCTTCTGGATTACATGGACAAAGACTTGAATTAAAACCTTCACCTCTAATTACTTTATTAAATTTCATAGATATTTTATTGATAGGTAATCCTGATTTTTCTGTTAATTCTTTAAATATTTTTCTTGAATGAATTGAATGTTTTTTATTATTATATCTTTTATTAATCAAATCAATCAAATCATTATCTACTTTAGTGTTAATTACTTCTTTTCCAGTTATTCTATCTTTAGCAATTAATTTGTTTTGGCCATAACGTTTATTTAAGTTAATAATTAAATTACCATATTGTCCATTCGGAGAAACTTTATATGGATTATGATATCTTATTCCCTTTCCAAATACTTCTGAGTCATTAATCATTTTTGATAAGCGTTCACCGTATCTTTTAAGATTTTCTCTATGTAATTCTAACTCCGGAACATACTCACCAACAGTCGTAGGTTCTGCATCTGTAAATTCAATTATTTCATCTGGATTTTCTTTACTGTATTTATCTATTATACGAGTACACTTCTTTAAATTCTTGGTAACCTCTTTTCTTGTTTTTATCCAATCATCTTTATCTTTGCTTATTGCTAACTCTGATAACACAGGTAAGTGCCAATCTGATAATACATCTTTATCGATATTTACATCTAAATTTGCTATAAATTCTTCTTCTTCTGATTCATCAGTTGTTTCACCTATTTCTTCTGCTAATTCATCCCGAATTTTTTTTTATACATTGCCGATTCTTCAGGAAATTCTTTTGGTCTTGCCCCTAATTCTTCTGATTTTTCAGTTATATCATCAGTTGTTTCAGTTATTCCCATCTTTTTTCTTCCATAATCTTCTAATCTCTTAAGTTCATCTTGAGGAACCCATTCAACAGGCTCATCTCCCCAATCTACCGGTGTATAAGAAGCCGATTTTAAAGCTTGTTCTCTTTCATATTCCCTCACCAGTTCTTCAGGAGACCATGTAAGTGGTGGTGGTTCTTGGAATAGCTGTGGTAAACCCTGATATGTTTGTATGTCTTTCACTTCATCACCTAATAACGCTAATTGCTCTTTAATTCCAGGTAATGCTTTTAACTGACTTGATAATCTTTCTTTTTGACTTTCTATTCCTTCAGTAATTGGCTTATAAATTTCATTATACATATCCCGATTTGTAGCTTTTTTAATTTTTTCTCTCATTATTTCTTTTTTTAAATTTCTCATCTTTTGTCCGACTAAATTTTTTCTTATTCTTATTTCATTAAGTTTTGATTGCATTTATATAATAATGTAAGATAATGTAAGATAATGTAATATTATTATATAATGGAAATTCCAAATTATGATACAAAAAGTGATAAATGTAATAACTTTAAACAATTTTATCCTTTTATGCCGGATTCATGTTTTAGAATGTTAATATGTGGATCTTCTGGATCTGGAAAAACAAATACATTAATGCATATGATACGAAAACCTCTTATATATTATGATAAATTATACCTATATGCTAACAACCTAGAACAATCTAAATATCAGGATTTAATTAATTTCTTAAATGGAATTGCAAAAAGAATTAAAGTAGATCCAAATGAAATATTCGAATGTTCTAATAATGAAATAATTGATGTTAATGATCTTGAATTAGAAAAACAAAAAGTAGTAATATTTGATGATTTTGTATGTGAAGATAAAAAGGTTCAGAATGAAATAACAAAATACTTTATTCAAGGACGTCACAAAAACTGTTGTGTTATTTATTTAAGTCAGTCTTACTATAAAACACCAAAAGATATTCGGATTAACTGTTCACATTATATTTTATTTGTAAGTCCAAGTAAAAGAGAAAATGATATGATTTGTAATGAACAAAATATTAACCCCAACTCTTTTGCTAATGCAACAAAACAAAAATATGATTTCTTATATTTTGACAAACCAAGGAAGTTTTTAAGAAAAAACTTTACAGGAATTATATAATTATTATATAATGGGAGTTTTTAATGATGTAAAACAAATAAGTGAACCTGACAGTATAAGTAAAGTTAAATTTGATATTGATTTAAGTGATTATGCTACTAAAAAAACAATTAAAAAAACTTAAAAAGGAAACGGAATCATATCTTCACAGAAATAAGGAACTTGATAACACAATCAACAGAGCATTAGATATGGGAGGTAATGAAATAATCAACCTAGGAAATCCAGATAAACCCAACGATGCAGTTTCAAGACGGTTTATGTATAAAAACGTTCAAAGTGTAATAGATGACTATAATCTTGAAGATATTAAAAGTATAAAACAGACACTAGAAGCAGAAGTAAAGAATATTGAAGAATTAACAAAAGATTTTAAAAAGAGTGAATTATTAATAATTCAATTACAAAGTAAAATTAAAGAAGAAATGAAAGCTATGGTTGATTCTATTAAAGAACTTGAAGAGAAATCTGATTTGACAGATGACAACATAAATGAAGTATTTAGAACCAATTTTGAAAAGTTATACAATCAAGTCCAAGAATTAAAAGATAGTATGATTAAACATGAAGAACTAAAAGACAAGATTATTGAAGCCGAGAAAAAGTTACAAAATATGTATCAGTTAGAAATCAGAACAGAAATAAATAAACTAAATACTGAAATGGTAAAAGGGAATCAAGATTTACTCGATACATTTTCAAATAAATTTGCAGAATATAAATCTGAATTGGAAAAGGCAGCTTCACAAAGAGGTGATGACCATGACACAGCATTAGATAACCTTAAAAAAGAGCTTAATTCTAAAATAGAAAACTTTAAGAAACAACTTCGAATTTTGATTAGTAATGTCGACACACGTCACAATTTATAGTATGCAGACTTAAGTAAACTTACAAAAATATTACAAGAAGATATCAACGAATTTAATGATAAAATTAAAACAATAATACATGATCTGGACTTTGTAGTTGAAATATCAGCTAAACAAAGAGAATCAATCACTGCTAATACCCAAGCAATTTCCAATAATGCAGAAAAAATTACAGAAGTAAAAAATGTTTTCTTAAAACAAGAAACACAATTAGCTAGAACAAAGGGTGTTGTTGACAATTTATCCGCTTCTGAAGTTGCTACAACAAAACGACTTGATGATTTAGCTGAAGTAATTCTCGAACATGAAAATAAATTTGCAGAATATAAATCTGAACTGGAAAAAGTAAGACGCGAAGTGTTTCTTTTTGAATATTACAATAGCAGGCAACTACATACAACGATTTTTGACTATAGAAAATATGATATTGAAAACAAACAATTACAACAAAAAGTAATGGATACTCCAGATTTTTTTTGCATTATTTGGAATACGAGCTAATAAGATTACAGATTATAAAAAATTTATTGATACATTTGAAGTTCTCGAAAAATCACTCCCCAGCGGAAAAACGAAAGTGATAAATAAATTTTTTGAAGTTCAACAAAATGGGGAATACATAATTGAAGTAATTATTATTATAAGCTTAAAGTTTTAAATTTCAGTTTATTTTTGATTGGTGGGGTGATCAGACAAACGGAGAAGAGTATATATCATCTGAGATTAGTGGTACCACACTGGCTTTTAAGAAAAAAATTGAAATTAATTTAGGTGACGGGTTTAAAATTTATCCAGAAGCATCAAGTGGTAGTAAATTTATCATAGAACCAGGAAGTTATGTCAGATTCTATTTAGTTAATTAAAACTTTAATTAATTACTGTGTTTTTTATATAATGGGAATATTCAATAATATAAACGAAATAGTAAGTAAAATAGAAAGACAAATAATAAGAAAACCTCCATTGTTCTTAACATGTTATACCGAAGATACCGATAGTGGATTATTTCAATGGAAAGTTGTAAATGCTAGTCCTGGTTTAGTTCAAAATGGTAATAATGTAACAATTAATTTTAATTGCATTTTAATTATTCTTGTTGATGCAATTAAATTAGATAAAGGAGAAGCTAAATTACAACTAAAAAATAAAGAAAATGTAATTCTTCAAAGTTACAATGTAAAAAATAACAGAAAAATGAATCTATTTCTATTAATTATGCTAATAAATTTAAAATGAATGATGTTATTTATATTAATTTTTTAAACGTTAAAAATATCCAGTTAACAATTTATGGTTCTATTATTTAAGAATTAATTTAAGAATAAGCTAATGTATCAATACCATTATCAAGAATATATCTTTTATCGTCATAACATGATAAAGATGTTTTATTTATAACATAACTGGAAAGATTATGCTTATCAGAACGAATACTTTAAAGGTGTGATTACTTTGGGTTGAATTAAACAAAGTATCTTTGTAATTTTTATGAACTATTGTTTTCTTTACAACATGTTTTTTAATTTCTTTACATTTTTTAATGTTAACTTCATTTTGTAATAAATATGAATACATTTTACTTCTTAATCCAACAAATTCAACAATGGGAATTCCAGCAGCTTCGTCTTTAAACTTTCCGATTACTTTTTTATTATTGTCGAAATAAAATTTTGAATTACTATCGTAATCACTATTGTCAAATAAATCTTTGTCCTTATAAAAATCCTTATATGCATCCTTGGTTTTTATTTCATAACATAATGAATCAGTGTCAGTGAATAAAAGCTTTGCTGAGTTTTCATACTTTTCCTTAATGTAATTATAATGAAAATCATACATTAAATATTTTGATAAATCTAGAATGCACATTCCAACATAACAAGGTCTGTTTAATAACAAGCTTTCTTTTATTCTATGACAAACAAATTCTTGTTAAACATCGTTGAACTAACAAATGAAGGTTTGGCAATATATTTTAATAAAAGGTTTTCATCGTGAGTTAATTTAATATTAACCCTCTTGCGTAAATTCTCCATCGTCTTACCGAATACGGAATTGTTCATTAACTTAAAAAAGTCTTTTTCAAATGAATTCTTTGCTTTAGATCTTTTTTGAGTATTAAAATCAATATATTTTTTTAACCAAGGACTTTCGTCAAAAGTTAATATTCTATGTTTTTTTGTTACTTTTAACCCTAATTGTGTATATAGTTCAAGATTTTTATAATGAACTACATAATTTTGTTTTTTTCATTAAAGTTGGGACTAATTTTTTTACATTACTTTTTCCTATTTCAAATTCTTTTTTAATATTTTTACTATAATTTGAAAGCCATTCGTCTGGTATTTTGATTTTTTCAGGAGCCAAAGGATAATCATTATGTACAGTATGTAATTCTTTTGGATATTCAAGATCACATTCAACTATAAAGTTAGTTTTACCTTTTGCAATTAATTTCTTGAATTGTTTTTCGGATATAAATTTAAAGTTTCCAGAGGGTAAAGGTCGACACATAGCCCAACCGTAAAGGTTATTGGCGTCGAGGTACATAATGTATTTAGATTCTAATTTAGGATCATAATCTTTCATATATTTATTGTTTGCTTTACTGTATCTGTTCGAAATATAACTTATACCTCCTCTCAGTCCCTTTTCAATAAAAAGATACATATCAATATCAGTTATTAAATCTAACTGAATTCCAGTCATTTTTAACATTGCATCCCAAGCTAAACCAGGACTACTAAAATAATGACAAGGGTCGTATTTGTAGTACTCTAAACATAATTTTCTAAAATTTTCGAATACATCAGCTAAAAGTAATACGTCAGTTTTTAAATATAGATCATGATATTCTCCCATTGTTTTAATTTTAAATTTATTCCAAACATTTTTAGCATGTTCATATTCGTTGTCAGATATGTGTTTCATTTAAAATTGAATAAAACTCTTTTTTAGAAGGTAATTTTGTTTCTTTGAATTTTTTAAATGAATTCATTTAATCGTATGGATAAACACCTTTTGTTTTTAATAATTCAACACTTTCATAATTAAATTCAGTTGAAGTGCATTTAAATACTGGAATATTTTTTACTAAGTTATCCAATGATTGAGACATAAATTGGAATGAATCAATAAAAATTAAATCACTTATCATAAATGCAATATATCTTTCCATATTATTAGGAATAACATTAATTTCTTTTTTAAATTTTCCTATTTGTTGCATAATAAAATGACCGTCATAACCTCTTAAATTATGAAAAATAACAGGAATTTTGTGTGTTTGTCTAAAATTAATATTACATTCTGAGTGAGCACTTCCTCTGAATTTTCCTGTTATATGACAGTGGTCTCTTACTTTAGTTTCATTTTCCTTATATTCTTTTTCACAGATATGACAAAACTTTTGTTTTTTAAATTCAATTTCGTCTTTTTAGACATTCTTAGTTCTTTGTTAAAGTTAACTCTAAATATTTTCTGACAATATTTCTCTTCCTCAAGCATTTTTTCAATAAACTTATAAACTGCATTGTGGCCTCTATAAACTTGTGTTGGTTTAGTATATTTATCGTCATAACAACAAACAACTTTATAGCCGTAACCACAATCTATATGTTTTTGATATGGTTCAGTAAATGAAGATTCAGGTGATGGTAAAGCAGTTAAAACTTTCTTAGTTATTGATTCAAAATCAGCATAAATTACAAAAGGTACTGCTAAACCTTTATGATAATTTTTAAATTGTACTTTACTTCCCTCTTTTGGCATTTTTACAGCTTGGACACCATTAATAGTTAAACAATTTGGAATATGTTTATTTAATATTTTTTCTTGTGAAAAATTTTGTAAGCATGATTTGCAAAAATGTTTTTTATTTTTACATTTTGTTTTTTTAAACATTAATCTATTAAAGTCTTTAATCCAAACATAATGTTGTTGCTGTGTTTTTTCGTTATTAATTAGCAACATGTCACAGTGTTCTTCGTATTGATATTTTGATATGTACAATGGATAAATTCCCGTAGGTTCTTCATAACCAAATATATTAAATGAAATATCATTTTGAGTTTCAATTTTAGGTATTTGGTTTAACGTAACAGGAAACTTTATTCCTTTATAATTGAGTTTATCTATATGTTTTTTTTTATAATTTGAAACTCTTTGAGGATCTTTTTCAACAGGAAATTTGTAAGCTAAATGACACCATCTAAAACATTCATTATCATCATTCTTTATATTTATTAATCCTTTCTTCGGATTTTGTAATAATTTTGGTAACTCTAAATAACTTGAAGCAGCCAAAGGACTATACTTATATCTGTTTATATAATGAGCATCAACTGACTCTATTCTCCAGCCACTTCCTTCTGAAATCCAATTACCAATTCTATTTATTATTTCATCAAAAGCTTGACGTAAACTGTTTTTTATTTCGTTTGTGTTAAAAATTTCTAAAGCCTTTGATTGAAAATAAGCTGATTTATATATTGTATCTGTTGCACTCATTTTTACAAAAGTTATTTTTAGTACAATATTTATTTTTATACCTTTTAAAGTTTTAAGTTCGGATTTAAGTATTTCATAAGAGTCGTTCATAGTTAAATATAATTGATTTTTTGGATCTTGTCTATATGTAATTTTAATTTCAAATTTCTTAATATATTGATTTTTTGATCTCTCAATTTCCATCTATATATTATATTTAGAAAAAAATCTTCAAGCAAAATGAAATAAAATTAATAATATTTAAATTTATATCTTTTTCCATTAACTTTTGATATTCCACATTTTACTCGGTTTGTCCCTTCACAACACATTTTTATTACCCCAGCATTAATACCAAGTTCTTTGGATGCTTTGTAAGTGCTTTTATATGTTTTTTCATTATTGGTATCTAATTCAGTTGCAATAACTGTTTTGGGGTTGTTTCGATAATTATTTGGTCTGGGACAATCACATAACCTTCCGGCATTTTCCTCTTCTAACATTAAACAACCACAGTCCCATTCAAATAAATTCTTTTCTAATAAATAAGGATCTATAACATTTTGTAATTTATCAATGACATGATTTTTATATTCATCGCTAACTATTTGATCAAGTTTTGATTTAATAACGTTTCTTCTTTTTAGTACTTTTTTATACGACTATTGTCTGGATTCATTATTTCTCCTAAAGTGCTAGATAATTTTGGCATAATCATTCTATCTACCTTTCTATTAACCATCTATATATAATATACTTATAGAAAAAAATCTTTAAAAAACACATGTAAAATTTAATACAACTCTTCTTCTTTTTTACTTTTATATCTATTAAGTTTAAATTCTTTCATATATGTTTCAAAAGGCATTGAATATTTTTTTCTTTCTGCATTTCTAACAGTATTGTAAAAATATCCTGAATAACTTTTTTCTCTTCTTCTTTATTTACTTTTCCGATATGTGCTTTTGTTATTAGTTGTTTTATTTTGTGGTGATGTAATTTTAAAATAGCTTTTTTTGTCTTCAACTTTAAGTCTATTAATAAATATAGTAATTATTGATGGAACAGCACCAGCAACTGCTACAAATATAGGAATAGCTGGAACAAGTGCTAATGCAGCTGAGCAACCAAAGATACCTGCTGTAATCTGTAATCCTGTATTTATTCTTCCACAAAACTTGTAACTTTTTCTGTAAGCAGCAGCTAGTTTAGTTAAGTGAATAATTAATTGATCTATTGTTTCTATTCCATTATTAGAAATTAGATTTTTATTACTCTTTTATATAATATGTTTTCAATTTAAATTTCTTCCAATTCACTAAACGGAACCCAACTATTAAATTTTTCATTGTAACCTTTCCATTTTACTAAAGCTTGTTTTTTCTTATAGTCTCGTTTAATCACATTTTCTATTCTAAAAACCTCTTGTTTAGTAGGTAAAAGTTCTTGTTCATAAAATGAACCTTGAATTATTTCATTATTTAAATCTTTTATAGTGTACGTTCTGGGATTTGTATTATTAATTCCATGAATTATAAATATTTCCTCTGTCCAGTTTGGTGTATATCCTTTTTCAAAATGTCTTTTCAGTTTGCTTAAGCGAACACGATCACCAATTTTAAATTTTGCTTTACTCTTTGGTATCTTTAAATTACCCTATAAATTAAAGTAAACAGTACCTTTATTTAAGTTTTTACTAGCTTCGGTTGGTGTCATTTTTATACTAGAGTGTTTTGTTTTGTTATATTTATCAACCATATCCTGCAAATTATCTAAATAAGTGTAAGTATTATTTGCTGTAAAATATTTCCACATTATTCTTTTTAAACTTCTATTAAATCTTTCTATTACTACAGCCTTTCCTTCATTAAATGTATGGTACATGTTAATCTTATTTTTATTCAAAAATGATTCAAACCTTTTATTATAAAATTCTTTTCCTTCATCTACCCATAAATTTGTTGGTGTTCTGTCTTCAGAAATTATTTTTTCAAATGCTTCTGTAACAGATTCTCCAGTTTTATTCTTTAATGGAATAACCCAAGCATATTTACTAAATATATCAATAACGGTTAACGAGTACTTTACTCCTTTATTATATTTTGAAAAAGCTTGCATATCAACTAAATCAGCTGACCAAGTATCATCAATGTCGTGGACAATCACTCTTCGTTTCCTAACTTTTCTTTTAATTGGTTTGTGTAATTCTTCTGCTAGTTCATCGCTCCAGCGGTAGCTCAGAGTTACCGGCTCTGCAGTTATTTCGGGGGTATACTCTACCCCCTTTTCCCGTTTTTTGACTTATGTCCCAGACCAAGTTTATATTTCGTTTTAATTGCAGGTTTTACAACTAAATGTTTTGCAATCTTTTCTCCAAATGTTTTTGATTTGTGTTTTTTAAGTTGGAAAGCATTTGTTTGTCACGTATACTTTTTTTTACACCGCTGTCGTAGCAAAAGTCATGGGTCTTGCATATTGCGTCCAGTTCGTTGACAGGAGGTCCATTATCTAAAGGATTTCCTGGCCCGCAATAGTTATATCCTGGAAGTGTTAAACCATTTTTACGTAATAAAGGTAACATTGCTTTATGGATGTCTAAATTACCTGCTGTGATAGTACTTTTAATAAATTTTGATTTCATTCTTCCACAAGATGAACAGGTAGCCATTATCATTCTTTTCCCGTTTTTTGCTGTAACATAATAAGGATTTATATTATCAGTAAATCTTCTTTCTTTCAAACAATATATTCTGTTCTGTAAACTCATCTATATCATATGTATTTAAAACTTTTTATTAGGTTTAAAACCTGTGGTTTTTGAATTGTCCGGCATTTGTCTGGACTGGCCAAGGACTATAGGTTAAATAAGGTCAGACTGACCCTTCAACCTTACGTCCATCAAAGATTTTCAGGGTACAAATGCACCGAGTTAGTATTTTAAGACAGAAACTTAGGGTAAGATCAAAGTGTGCTTAGTGAATCGAGCAAGGGGACAAGTGAGGTCAAACTGCGCCAGAACCCTCATTTCTTATACTACTTTCATTTGAATTGTTATTTTTGCAGTTGATGCAAATGTAGGATCTTTTTATCATATACATTGATATTTTGTGCATTTTTGGGATGAATATAAATATAATGACCTTTCATTAGAATATTGTAAGATGAATATTGAGTTTTGGTGGCTATTTTGGAAAATGGCCGCCGTATCAGCCATCTTCACAGATATCAAATGGGTCCCATGAAAATAATGTTTTTATGCTTTAATAAAAAGCTCTGGTGCTTTTCCCAATTTCTGAAGTATTTTGGCATTTTCTGTTACGAATTGATCGGACTATTTCACATTTCTCAAACTACAGCCTTCAAATTTGGACCACATGCATAATTTTGTATACCGAAACAAACTTTGACCTTGACATTGACCTACTTTCACATTTTTGAAGGTACAGGCTTTAAATTTGGAGCACGTTGCGAAATAAATTTGACCTTGATTTTGACCTAGTGACCAACTTTCACATTTCTCAAGCTACAGCCTTCAAATTTGGACCACTTACATAGTTTTTTGTACCGAAATGAACTTTGACCTTAAGATTGACCAAGTGACCAACTTTCACATTTCTGTAGCTACTGGCTTCAAATTTAGACCACATGCATAGGATTGTGTACCGAAACAAACTTTGACCGTGACATAGACCTGATGACCTACCTTCACAGTACAGGCTTCAAATTTGGACCACATGCATAGATGTGTGTTCTGAAATGCAATTTGACCTTGATTTTGACCTAGTGACCTACTTGCACATTTCTCAAGCTAAAGCATTTAAATTTGGACCACTTGCATAGTTTTGTGTACCGAAATAAACTTTGACCTTAAGATTGACATAGTGACCTACTTCCAAATTTCTCAAACTAAAGCCTTCAAACTAGATGCACATGCATAGTTTTGTGTACAAAGAACTTTGTCCTTAAAATTGATCTAGTGACTTACTTTCACATTTCTCAAGCTACAGCTTTCAAATTTGGACCACATACATGGACCACATGCACAGTGTTGTGTGCGAAAATAAAATTTGACCTTGAGCTAGTCAATAAGTCTTGAAATTTGGAACACTCAAAAATGGCACATTGGTGGGCGCCAAGATCAATCTGTGATCTCTTGTTTCATATAATATCGACTTACTTCATAACGGATTTTCCACATTTTCTAGCATATCAGACTTTCAGAGACTTATATACCCATAAAGAACTAGATCGCTACTTTAGAAAAACAAAAATAAAGGGGGTGTTAACTTTTATATAAGAAAACTACAGTTCGTTAAATACAACCCGCTGAATTTACTACTTTTCGCTTCTTTCAATTTCTCTTTTCGAAACATTATTAAATTCTTACGCCGCCATTTTACCTAGCATGCGATAGGAACATGCCGATTTCAATAGACTACAAATTGATACATACTGAAACGCGGTATGGTAAAAGTAAGCACGTTGCTGCCGAGAAAATGCACTAGTAAAGGAAGAAAGATTAATACTATTTTATTTTGACTACTTGTGACTAGATCTGCGGCTAGACCTGCGGAGGCTTACATTCTGTTTGGTAGTGATCAGCCTATAGACATAAGTTAACATCTATTTTGTAACACTTTTATAAGAAAGAACATTTCGTAGCGGAATGTGTTACTGTTTGTAATGATTAAAGTATTAGGATACTAAATATAACTTGAGAAAAACAGTCTAGAACAAATGTACGTACTTGTAGAACATATACTGGATGATCGTTGTTTTATCTAAATCAGTCCTGTTTGCTATGACATAAAAAGTCAATTTGGTTTAAATTGTACTCTGTATTTAAAGTGGCAAGGGCCAGTTTCGTATGTGGCCCGTGTACTTGCTTTAAATAAAATAGTTAGATGAATTTTAGAGGCATTGATATTCAACTGGTTTTGTTTGTTTGTTTGTTTTGGGTTTAACGCCGTTTTTCAACAGTATTTCAGTCATGTAACGGCGGGCAGTTAACCTAACCTGTGTTCCTGGATTCTGTACCAGTTCAAACCTGTTCTCCGCAAGTAACTGCCAACTTCCCCACATGAATTATCAGAGGTGGAGGACTAGTGATTTCAGACACAATGTCGTTTATCAAATAGTCACGGAGAACATACGCCCCGCCCGAGGATCGAACTCGCGACCCCGAGATCCGTAGACCAACGCTCTTACCTACTGAGCTAAGCGGTTGCTTATGATGTTTATAGAAGTAAGGATTCCTGCTGACGAGTAATTATTGTGTAAAAAAAATAATTGCTAGAATTTATTTTCCTAGCTCCGTGTAGACAGCCGGGTCTAAAACCTTACCTGAGGTAAAGTAAGTCAGACGAAATGGGAAACGGTTATCCATCAGATTTAGCTCAAATTTGTGGAAAAAGCAAATGGTTATGAGATACTTTTCTTTCTATAATTATTTTCGTCTAGTCACATGCTTTGAAATATACAAATGTTTTAGGATAGTCATTTGCAGATAATACAGTACAGGTCGCGCAAGATATACATCTTGGGTCATTTTTGCCTCAAAATTTAGTGTCCTAAAACCGGGGTTTTGTTTGTTTTTATCATAGAAACAGAATCGGTAGGCTGAAAATGTCTCAGGATGTAGCTAAGTATATATAATACATCCGCGGTATACCTCCATTGGATCGTTTATGATTTTTGTCGCACTGGCATCAACGCAAATCTGTGGAATTTTCAAACTTAGCGTATCAACATGCCGGAAGTTATGCATAAATCATAGTCTTATTCAATATTCACTTTTCTCTCATTTAATGTATTAAATATTTAACTATGAAAATGAATATGAAGTATAAATTAGAAAAAGCCTTTGGCTGAAACTAAATCATCACAACATTACATTATTTTTTACAAAGGCCCCTGGAATGCTTTATCGAAGGCGAAACACAAAATAGGTATCTTATCGTTCGGATATTATCTCAAAACGTAGAAGTTTTTAAATTTGAAAGGATTGTTAACCAGCATGCAAACTGATGTCTTGGTGATTAAATTGAGATTTTAGACAGCCAGACCAGAGGTATGTCCCTAGACTAAGTCAAAGATACGCATAACAAAGGCGAGCAATTGTGTCGAATGTTTCTCAAATGTCCTAGGATTATGAATAATTTTATTGGAATTATATTTAGCATGTGAAATTGCGCACCAGAGGTATTGTTTGATATTTTATTTCAAATTAGTAAGACTAGAGTTATAGCCCTTGACTTATTGAAGGTATGCATAAAAGTGCAGAACAGATTTTGTTGCATATTTGATTTAAGGTCGTGGAACATGATGGAAATATTATTCAGCGTATGAGTATGAGCACTTTTATGGGTTTTGCTTGGTATTTCTGTCAGTCAGTCCAGAGTAACGACCCTTGATTTAGTCAAAACTTAGCATAAAGGGCATTTGAGTTTGTGTCGCATGTATCACAAATAGCATTTGAGTCATAAAATATTAGAGGATTGTTGGATAAAATTATGAAGTTGCTTGCCTGGTGTTTTGTTTGGGATTTCACTCATCCGACAAAAGTTATGCTCCATGACTTAGTGAAAAAATACATTATATGCTTTCAAGTGTGTGTGTTATATCGTCTTAAAATATTTGACTTAAAGCCATGAAAATATATAGGAATATCATTCAGTATGTGCATTTCTGTATTTGAGCTTTGTTTTGAATTTTTTTCTGCAAGACCAGAGTTATGGCCCTTGACATTGTCAAAGTATGCATTAAGGACATAAAGCTTGTGTCCCATGTATCTCAAAAGGTATTTGACATCGAGTCATGAAACATAAGAGGAATATTTTACAGCATGTTAAATTGTGCACCTACTGTTCTGTTTGAGATTTCACTCAACCATACCAGAGTCCTTCTCCTTGACCTTGTGCCTAAAAATTTATGTTGCATACATCTTTACATATTTCATCTAGAGTCATTACACAATGTACAGTGACAGGAACTGGGGACACAGGTCTCCTTATGTTTAATTTTGAAACCGCTTTTAGAATTTTCAGTATGCAAAATATATGGTCGAAAATGCATAATACATAATACACATTTCCTGATCTCCACGTTTAAGGTGAGAAATGCACATTAGTAAATATCCATGTTCATGGCCACAGTTCTTATAGTATAACTAGGGGTTTTGTATAGCATGTGCAGTGGCATTTTTTCCTGGTCTGGTGCCAGTCTTTTGGGTTTCTTTTGTTTATAAGTGAATCTCACTGTTAGTATACGCAAGTATAGGTTTTTAACTTTTATTATGTTAAGCATTTTCATTTATGCGCATTGACATTTTTTTATAATAAAGGTTTTGCAAATTATGGGTTTCGTATAATTCAATGTTCTTAGAAAATTTGATTCAATAAAATCTGTAAAAAGATCCCTTGGAAGCAAAGAATACAACCAAGAAGAATAATAGCAATCAAGTAATACAAAACCTAAGACTAAAATTGGAGTCATTCAGAGCAAAGCGATTCAATCGATAATACATGTTTTACATAGCTACAAGTAATTATATATATTCAATAACGATCATAGTATGCTACCAATTTCCAGAATTGGAACTTAAGATGATAACTGTCGGTAAAAATGAAGAGAAAAAGGAATTGGCAGAGAAAATATTGACGGAAGTTTGGCATGAAGCGTTAGATAGATCAATACAAACTACAGATTTCTCTGAAGTGAAGAAAGAAGTATTGAAGATATTGGAAGAAATAAAGAAGTCCAAGAGTGTTAAAAATATCACAATCAGTAACAAATGTATATTGCTGCAGATTAAATGCACATCACCAAATGATTTGTTAAACACGATTAACTACTTCGAGAGTGAAAGCTGTCACGAATCATTTGAAAACATATCAAAAGAGCTTGGATATTACCTTGACACAGCCTTAGCAGTGTATTATGTTGTACCCATCGACTGTCTATGGGCTATTTCAAATCTACAAGGTATGTAATGTTATAATTATCAAATGATTTATTTAAAATGGATCACAAGTTCTGTGCATTTTACAGTCAAATAATGGCTGGCTGCTTTTAACACATGCACATGTTTAGTGCATATTTACACAATATACACAGGCTATATTATTATATATCTGCTTCCAACATGAAATATGAAAATAAATGGTTCTGTCACTGGATATGTTTGCTCACCAGACAGAGCACGAACCAGGAAGTCTTAATTTCGAATCTCGTGATAATTTATTATGAGATCCAATTAATAAAAAAGCCTTTGTACCTTGAAACTACGGGAGAGAATTTAGAGAATTTTGGCACAATGGTAGGTGGCAATAAGATGTAAAGAAAAAATCTGCAACACAATTGTTGTAATTTTAACTGATGATAGTCAGCGAAAGACCGAAGTACAGGACATAAGGATTGTGACTTTGTCTTGAATAATTTTGGAATCATGCCCCTAATTATGCGACTACTACGGGGAGGTTTTAGATGATTGCCTTATGGCTAGAATATTGTATTAACGTTTTGCAATAAGGTTGTAATAAAAGAAAGGAATTTGAAGAAACTGTACATATTGATAGATATGAGAGAGGAGGTGTCGAATGCAAGAACCATAGTAAAAAACCTCTTTGCATGAAATCGATTAGTGTAACTAATGTGTGTCCGACTGGAGAAAATTTCAAGTATTCTGGATGGATTTTATAGAAACTTGAAAATTATTTTCACCATAATTAAACGAAATACAACGCACATGAAATATCTGTGTTACATGTGTTGCAGTATTTATTCTTATTTGGTACATTTTTGCATAATGTCAATCTACAAAACCATGTCAAGGAGCATTTACTAGTTTCAGCGAAAGGCTTATTACTTTAACACAGAAGGGAATCAGTTGCGCAGTGGTTAGCAGGTTGGACAACATCGCCAGCGGTCCGGGTTCGATTCCCGGTCGCGGCTGATATCCCGACTAGTATTCAGTGTTGGGTGATTTACTTAAATGTGTACTGTTTTCAGCAGTATCGGCCTAGACTGGATGCTGGGGAGGTAATTATGACACCTGCCATGGGCTCGGCTGGAATTAAGTTGTTCTATCCATTCCAGGTGGTTCGTTGACTACCAACGTTAAACAAGAAACTTTACCTTTACCTTTACCTTTACCTAAACACAGGTTCATACAAAAATCATAGACTTTACAATATGGATTATATTTGTATTCATTACTTTTTAAGACG
This sequence comes from Mercenaria mercenaria, assembly GCF_021730395.1. Classification (NCBI taxonomy): domain Eukaryota; kingdom Metazoa; phylum Mollusca; class Bivalvia; order Venerida; family Veneridae; genus Mercenaria; species Mercenaria mercenaria. The sequence goes on along the minus strand of NW_026461459.1, from coordinate 27,657 downwards.
AATCAACACAACCAGAAGAGACAGGCGTAAGGCTTCCGATAACAGTGTCCTCACCAGCTGGAATGAAACATCTGATATCATTGTGCGGCAGAGAGCAGATTACAAATAGTACAAAGTGTTGTCGAAACATTTAAATGACAAAATAGAGCTGAAAACGTCAACAGATACGAAGGAACTAGGATACTTTTTTGATGCAGGTTTGTCAAATTTGTTTGCAGTATAGAGTATATTTAAACTCAATTATTTTACTCGATCAGCTATATAATCGTTTGTTGTTCTTCGTATTTACATCTTTGCTTACTAAATAAGAGAATTGACTTTAATACATGGGTTGAATCTTTCAATGATAACATACTTAAACTCATATCATTTACAAAATTATGTATCTGCTATAACTATATCAAATATGAAGCTGTTATAATTATAGCATCTTTTTATAATCATTTGTTTAATTAATGAAAAAGCATCCCAGACGATATATCAACGAATAGATAAGTCAAGTACCGACAGTGGTAGCGATTGCTCCTCTATGGAAAGCAGCGTTCAAAATAGCAACCAACTGAACCAGCCTGATGCTCCTGAGGAATGTTCTGAAGGAAAGAGTCTTGGTAATATGCCTGAAGAATCGACAGTACAGGATTTAGATGACAAGACGGTAAAATATTCTAGACAACAAAGGGTTTCACCGGTAGTATTTTTTGGTTAAGTTTGTTTTTGTACAGTAATGTTACAGTAGAGCAAATCTTGTGTTGAAAATTGCCAAAATCCAGAAACTACGCCACTGATCTGCATTTATTTTAAGAATAGATGTTTTCAATTATTTATAATGAAACTATTTTCACCAAATCTTATGCAGAATACAAATATATCTAAAGGCTTAAATCACAAATGCAAAACATTGTTAATATAAAATCAAATAAACTGGCCCAAAATAGATATATTGATGGTCTTAGATTCTACTAAGTCAAATATATCTTTTGAATGTTAAATGAATAAGCATATAAATACAACATGTTGAGATAAACAGTAGAAGACATGAACCGTTTTAAAAGGCAGGATCACTAGCGTTCGGTGCTTAAGTATTTATACTTCCAACAACGTTGTACATTTATTCGCTTGTCAGTTTTGAATTGTGTTGGATGTATGTTTAATTGAAATATTACCTAATAAAATAATTTCCATCTGATAGGGTCATCTAAAAGAATGTCACAAAGACAAAAGCATCCAAGAAGAAACAGAGCATGTATTTATATTACCGGACATTTATACTTCCGAATCTAGTGATTCAAATGAATCTGACTGGGCATTTCCACGGACAGAACGAGGTAATAAAATACATGTAAAATGTGTTGTACCAGTTGACCATGTAATAAAGGCCATTCTAGCACGATCCGATTCTTATTCCTATTAAACAAAGAAGGCTAAAATGAATTATTTTACAAAAATTCAATGTTCTGACGTCACAATTATTACGTCATAGCGTCAAACGGCATAGCGGCGCGTTGGAAAAGAAACCAATTGAAAACGGGCAATGTTTAATGAATGCCGTCAATGATGTACTTCAAGGCCCTTGGTATCGTGTTAGAATCGAAATGATATATCTCACTTAGTGATTTGGCCCTGAATAAAGCATTGTTTTTCGTTCAGATGCGTATTATTATATCGCTCGGGCTGCGCCCTTGTGATATAATTCCTTCTCATCTGAACTCCAAACAGTGATTTAATCAGCGTCAAATCACTAAACGAGATATATTATTTCTTTGATGTAATTACATAGAGGATATTTGTTTGTTATGTGGGAATATGGAATATATCTCACTGAGAATTGAGAAAAATTCAAATATTGTGAACTTTTACTCACTTTGAGGTGAGATATATTCACTATTCACGAAAACCAACACATTTTATTTTTATTTAATGCTCAATTACGTTGAGATATGCATTTTGCAACAATTTTTAACCTCAGCGCGAGAAACAGACGCGCATAACAGACATGACGTCAGACGTGTTGTGACGTTAGAAAGACGCACACAACATAAAGTTCCATTTTATTTTATTTTTTGCTGCATAACGATATGAAATTCTCATTAAGTAAAATAATTTGAATCGAGAAATGTATTATAAAGGAGAAAGTGCGACTACAATTTTCATCCTGTTTTAAGCAAATAATTTAAAATTCATACACAATATGAGGGGGCGGAGCTATATCTCTCACAGTGTGAAATATAGATTTCATATTTTCACAGTGTGAATGATGAGACATAAAACTATTTAACTGTATTTCATTAGTTAGCATAAAATAAATGGATGATATTCAAGTTTTTTTTATGAATATGGCTTCTATATTTTTTTAATCATTGCCAGTTTTCATAGCAAATTATACATTGTAGCCTCCCTTGATTATGTAGCAATTCGTGCATATCTGGATTGTTTCCCATAGGCAAGACATTAGGGTTATCTGCTACCTGGTGAAAATATTCGGTTAGACACGGGTTATTGTTTATTGGAAAAGTGCATCAGTTAGTGAGAAGGGGAAGCATAATTGATATGTTATAACTTTAAAAGTTAGATTTTTTTGACATTTTCATGAAAAAAATACTTGTTGTGATCAAACATAATAAAATGATAAAAAAATCTTATTTAGGAATATGTTACAAATTTCATTTTGTTTTAAGGAAAAAAAATTCAAGTTTTGTCTGGAGAAGTGCACAAATATAAATTTGATATTCATTCATCTAAAAGTTTTAATTTAATACTTGCAGAATATTGTAAAAAACATTAATTTTGTCTAAGGTTGATAAACGAATATGCATTTTAGTGTTATAAAGTAAAGCATGAAAAAAGTACACTTAGGCAACTTTTTATATTTGAAATAGAAAATTCAGTTAAGATAAAACACAATAATTTGATTTTATTCAGTAATATTTATATTCCAATAAAGGTGATTGCATGACATTCTGTATGAGAAACCCATTTTCCCTTTCTTCCCTTTCTTTTCGTAAGTTTTCTATACATCTCTACATTTCTGATATTAGATTGTATTCGTTTAAAAGCCTTAGTAATGAATAAGGCTAGCTTATTAAGCACTGACTTGTTTGAACAATTAAACAATTCGAGAATTAGTTAACACTTGCATTCCTATAGTAATACATTTTAATGATTTTTTCCTTAAGGTATTATACAATGTACATTTTAAAATGAAATGAAATTCATCCTCTATATCATTTAAAGCACCGAACGAACACAGTCTTTCATTTCGTGGAACTGGATTGGTAGTATGACTAGCTTTCTATACCAACAAATCATGTGAGCCGAGTCTTATTTTAGCAATTGCACGTTTGTATTTCAAACTGTTTAACACTTCAAGATATTCAGCCATTCCAAACGTTTGTTTCATTTCCTTATACAGATATAGGGATGGATAACTGTTCCGGTTTTCAGACCAGCTAGATATAAATGTATCCTTTAGCCTTTGTTTTAAAACAGACAGAAACAGGTTAATTTTTACTGATCTGGGAAAACCCCAGACCTCACCAAATCCTCGCTGATGCAGCATATTTTTCATGTTCAGTGACCAATTATCAATAATGTTTTCAGTCAACCTTAACATATTTTCCAAATATACATTTAATATACAATTTTCATATCTCTTATGCAATTTTTGAAAATATTTTATCAGTCTCACTTTTCGTTCATATATCAATGGTAATCTTCCAGATTCACCATATAGTCTTGTACTATTAGTAGATATTTTTACATTAAACATCCAGTTTAAAACGTTCCTATGAACACGTTCGATACAGTCAGCACTTGAAAACCCCCGTACTTCACTGGAGTACGAGAGTACCGAAGTTTCAAAGGAGTCAAATAAGTTAAACTTTATATTTGTTGGTACCATCATGCTCTTAGTTATAGAAAACAATGATCCTACAGCTTTAAGACCCTTTCCAGCCAATGCCACTGTCGCTGTACAGAATGAGCCACAGGAGGTTAGAAACATTCCTTAGTAATTAAAATTGTCTACAATCTCTATTTCTTCATCACCGTAACACCATTTCTCATTATCAGATAATCTTCTTCCATTTTGAAAAACCATTATTTTCGTTTTTGTACATTTAGCGTTAAACTCCATTTTTTCACAATACCGTTTTAAACATTTTATCCAAGCTTGAAGACCTTCGCTTGTTTCGGACATAATCACTCCATCGTCTGCGAAAAGGATTAGATATAACGATATTTGGATTAGATTAATCCCCGAATTAAGGTTACTCTGCAGTTCTATTTCTAAGTCATTAATAAATAAAGAAAAGTAGAACGGTGAACAGATCTCTCCTTAAAATAATACCATGTCATATTCGAGAAACTTTGAAAGGGTATTGAATTGCTTTACACATGATTTTACGTTACTTTATAAGCTTCGAATTACTGTTACAGTAGAAGTTTACTATAAATGCCACGTTCTATCATTTTTAACCACAAAAATGTTCTGTCAATGAAATCATATGCTTTCTTGAGATCCAGAACAAAGCAGTACAATTTAGATCGGTTCCACATATGATCCTGTATAATTTCATTTAACAAGAAAATAGCGTCAGTAGTGCTAAAATTAGACTTGAAACCGAATTGCGCGTCAGTGATGACATCATTATTTTCCGCCCAACGTTTTAATCTGTTGTTCACAACTGTCATGAATAATTTGGCGAAACAACTAACCAGTGTTATGCCCCTGTAATTATTAGGATTGTCAGTTGGTCCATTCTTATGAACTGGGATAATTATTCCTTTAAACCATTGCTCTGTAAAAGTTTCACTTAGCAATAGTTTATTGAAAAGTGATTCTTGCGGTTGAATTATTAAGTCCAGCGATTCTATAAAATATTCAGACTACAAAGAATCTTATCCTGGTACTTTGTTTCTATTCAGCTTTTTTGTAGCCGCTAAGATTTCATCCCTCGATATTGGCTCATTTAATTCGTAGAAAGTAAAAGAGTGTTCGTTGGCATCAAAATTTTATACCAATTGCACAGTTTCTTCGTTTTCCCCTGATCGCTTTTCAGACGCAATATTCTTGAAATGATTATAAAATTGTTCTATCGGCACGTCACCGCTTCCTGACTTACTGCTGTTTTCGAACATTTTCCAGAAATCTCTAGGGTTTTTTTTCCTTCGCATTTTGTTCATTTCAGCACATCGTTTTATATTATAGACATTCTTCGATTTTCTAACACAGTATTTGTAATCTTCCTTCGATTATAACAAATTTATTCTGGTTTGGTCATTCTTATTACATATAAACTATTGCAAAGCAGCATGATACATTTGCTTATTTTTAAGACATTCCGCATTAAATCATCGCTTATTTTCATTTAAATTAGCATCTATGAAAACTGTTTTATCATTTACAGTTACAGACCTTTTAAAATATGTGTCTGCTTTGCTCCAAATAAATTCACTAAACGCCTTTACCGTTTCGTCTATAGAAATTTTCCATTTTATTAATTGTTTCATTTAATAAGTTTTTATCACGGCTAATATCATATCGAAAACTTTGCCTTTTTCTTTATTGCTTCATTATACTCTTCATCCTCAAATAATTTGAAATGTTGCTGTACCAAATATCGCATTAGACCTATATATAGTTTTAAACTGAAATTATTGTATGTTTGATGATGTACGTTGTACAAATCAAAATAACTTATATGTTCTGTCTGTTCTGTTCCTATATTCATCATTCCACTTTGAAAATACAAAACTTCTACTTTTTTTGCGTAACTGGTATAGTATTGATTTTCAGCGAAAATGATACCGGTGTATGATTTGAATATACTGTATAATCACCAACTTCAAAATTGTTTATACAGTTTAAGTTCGAGTATCTTGTAAGAACTAAGTCAATTTCGCTTTCACCATTCGCTGTCATACATGTAAATTTCTCCCGGGCTATTTTCAGTTCGATTATTACAAATGCACATATTAAATGTTTTGCAGAGGTCGATCAAATTATCCCCAAAACGATTGATCTCTAGTCCGGCGACCGGTGTGGAGGCGGATTATCGTTTAATTTGTCCGTGAAATCATAGTCAATAAGCATTTCGAATTCAATATAATCTTTTTTCTGTCCAATTATGCAGTTAAAGTCACCAAATAACATGGTTCTTCCATATTCTGAGTATTCTATTATTTCATTCTGTAATTTCTCAAAAATGTCAACATTATAAATTTCGTGCACGACTGACGATTCTGGTGCAATGTACGTGAAAGCAAAGTACCAGTGCTGGTCTAAATTGAAAATAGATTTGTCTAGTTTCAGCCACATAATACAATCTATGTCGTTTTTTCATCGGTTTAACACCGTTTGTTATCTTTAACATACATAATAAATCCACCGCTTGATCTTTTGGCACTTTTATTTTGAAATTTTCGAAACGAGTGAAATACGGTATAGTACTATAACCTTTTAAGTCTATCTTTGACGATTTTGACGTCCATGTTTCACTGAGGCATATACTATTGTACTGCGAAATTAGTGAAATGAAATTTTTTCATCTCCCTTTTAAGCGCTTGTTTAACCCTCAACCTTCCAGCTGAGGATAAGTATGTGATTCTCGTTTAAATCTTATTGTGTCTCTATGCTCGGTAATATTACTGCTATACATTTATTATTATTATTATTATTATTATTATTTGTAATATTATATAATTATAATAATATTTATTAATCAGATACTAATCACTATCATTATAATAATAAAAACTAAAACAATATTATTGTTATTATCATCATTAATCCACTATCACCAAAGAGAATTAATTTATTTCAACTTCATTGCACACATCTTCTTGGTCTAGTTGGGCCCCTGTCGTGCTAATTGCTCTCTAATGAGTCACTGTTACATAATCGCTGAAAAGCAGCAGATAAGACGGGAGCTGTTTATCGGATTTGGTGGTGGGACACATATATAGTAGTTGATCTAGCCTTTAAATCTTTAAATTGTAATATATTACTATATCCTCATTACTTTATATATTAATAGATAAAATATATCTTTCGAAAATAGATAAGTTGATAAAAATAATGCTTACAAAACATTATCTCCCATTTTCAGTTAAATTAAAATTTGGTTATTGAATATGCTGAACCGAAGGTCTCATAAAGACCCAACCGAATTTGGCTTGTTGTATGAACAATAGACATATAACATATTCGCAATTTATTTTAGGCAATTAGCGCTGACACATGATGAGGTGCGAAATTATTTTAATCAATTTTATTTATTTATTTAGTATTCAGGAAAGTTACACATGTCAGAAAAAATAACAATAATGACTAAATTTGTAAAATTTGTTTCTCTCGAATATCAGGGATATTCCTTGCACCTAAGTCTGAAAGAAAACTTGTATCTAAAACACTAAAACGATCTAACCGTTATCCAAAATTTGTCAGTTTGAAACCAGACTAAAGGAGGTTCTGTGGTTTCCCGCAAATCGTATTTATTTATTTATTTATTTATGTCTCATTCATTTACAAACGTATAGAATTACATCCGAACTAAAACAATTGTAAATGGCCGTTCTAAATAGAACTATAAGAGAAAATATACATACTCACATTTAAAAACATACCAAATAACTTATGAATTCATATCAACTTAATTAAGAATTAGAATATAAAAATCATGTGTACTATATTCAATATCATTTCTAATAATATCCTACTGGTATGACACTATATAAAAGTTGACAATGACCAAGTGATTACATGAATACATCTGTGGATGTTGAATGAGTATACGAATGCAGGATTGTTGAGTAACTGACCGAGTGAGTACAAAAATACATGTGAAGATTATGAGTAGATGACCAAATGAGTACATGAGTGTACGGATGTTGGGTGAGTACATGAATGCACAAATGCTGAGTAACATGAAAGTACGAATGTTGCGTGAGTACATGAATGCACATATGACCAAGTGAGAACATAAATGTATGGATGTATAGGTAGGTGACAGAATGGGTACATGAGTACATGTACAGATGTTGAGTAGGTGACCGAGTGAGCACATGAGTGTATGGATGTTGAGTAAGTACATGAATGCACTAATGTTGAGTACCTGACCGAGTAAGTACATGAATGTACGGATGTTAAATGAGTGCCCGAGTGGATACATGAATATATGTACGGATGTTGAGTAAGTGTGTGTGTGTGTGTGTGTGTGTTTGTGTGCGTGCGTGCGTGCGTGTGTGTGTGTGTTCAGGTTAAACGTTTTTTTCAACAATTTTGAGTGTCTAAGGGAGTACACGAGTGTACGGATGTTAAGTGACCGAGTGAGTACACGAGTGTACAGATGTAGAGTGAATGACTGAGTAAGTACATAATACCTATATAAATGTTGAGTAAGTGATCGCGTGATTACATTTTATATTTATTCATTTCTATAGTATCATCTATGCAAATAACTTCTAATAGAATATAGCATTGTGCATATCCGTTCTTAAGATATAATAAAAGGTCATTGTGTCATTCCTTTCTAGATAATTATTTTTGTTAAGTACATGTATTTACATACTAACACTTAAGAAACATAATAGCAATGTTAATCTTACAGAGAGTAATTGTTACATATTCTGAAGAAAACAGCAAATACTGTCTGTTAAAAACTAGTTAAAACATGACCTGATCATGAAAATCTACGCAAAGGCTGTTATAATTATTAAATGTATAGCTTAAAACACTTATAATCTCATATCAGATATGAGAAGAACTGATTAACATTGCTTTTATGCATTTACCTAAGATATTTTCTAACCTTTAAAAAGTTTTATATTACGTAAAATACACAAGACATTATTTATATATAAATTCGTTTCTTCTTTTCAGAATGAAAAAGCAGGTTTTGGCCGTAAAATATGTCATTTCTCTACTGGTAAAAATAAATATGAACTGATCATTTTCTGACATATCCAAACAATTATCATTTATATCTTTAGCTTTTCTGTACAAATTATCTCGAATGTCACTATATAACTCGCATTTCATAATAACATGTTTTTCATGTTCTATTTGATCCTTACAGAAGGGACATAATCTTTCATTAACAGGCATTCGTTCATAACTTGCGGTCTCAAAATACGTAATGGTGCCACACCACACCTAAATTCAGCCAAAGTGGATCTATGTAATCGAGACAGTATAGTTTATAATTTTCTGGTTCAAATTCTGCTTTAAACAATTTATAGGTACGTAATTTATTGCCACCTCGTTTATTAACTTCGGTAGATGAATTAACAATATTTTTGCATTGTTTTATAAAAGTAATCATACCAGCCTTTGTTATTCTACCAACAAATTCATTTTTTGACATTGGCAATAAAATGTTAAATAAATCTTCACATTCTAGTGACATTAAATTTTGTCAAACTCTATAGCACCAATTCCTACATCTGTTTTCACTTTGACCATAACAATAGAGAAATACAACATGATTTATTCTTTCTCTTGGCATCTTACACAATCTAAACCAGTAATTGGACACTACATCCATTTGTCTCACTGATGTGTGTTTCCATCCCTTTTCCCCAGACCCTGCAGCAGAAGGGGCAAACTTTGATACTCCAAGAAATAGATACATAGCCCTCTGCTGAATAAAATCTATACATGAAAATGATTGGGTGCCCTAGATTGCCGCCCCATATGCTATAACCGACCACACCAGTGAGTCATATAGATGAGTAAATACATCATATGGCATACCGCCTAATGTTTTAAATTTGGCGGTTAAAAGTCCTAGAGCTCTATTTGCTGCCTTAGCTACATGGGCCGCTGTTATACTAAAATCCAAAAATTGGTCTAACATAAGACCTAGATATACATATTTATCAACCAATTCTAAACATGAATCACCACATTTAAATCTGAACTCCGTAACTGGCATAATACGTGGTCTAAATTGTACAATGTTGCTCTTAGCAGGATTAACCACAGACACTTGGGGTTCGGACCCCCACCCACCCCCACTCTCCTCCGCCCTTGGTTAAGTTAGCCAATAGTTTTTAGCATTTTACCATGTATTGAGCTTAGATGACGATCATAAAACTCATTTTGTAACATTACAGCGTGTTTTAAAAAAATGTATTTTTTACCATCAATGCTCTCAATACTACAAGATATGAAAGCTAGGACGAACAATGGGAACACTTGCTTGCGCTGGACCCCCGCTTTGATTAGCGCAGGTCATAAACCGGGTACCAAAATTAATACGCTTACGACTATGTCAAACCAGATTATCACTACTTACTGTCGCCGATAGTCCAATTTTGTGTACGACGATAAACGGGCAGAAAATGTGGAAAGCACGTAACTGCATATCTTGGTAAGTACTTTATAATGTGTTAAAAATCTTAATCGTTCTCCTAGTTATAAAATATATATTGCTTCATATTTGTGCAATTAAGCTGTACTTTTTCGTTGCATGAATATAAAACGTGGATTGCACACAGGCCTTGAGGTTTATGTATATATGGAGATACCTGTCCTGTCGTACCGTTTAACCCTTTTCAGAGGCGTTAACATGTTAGTTTGGCAGCAAAATTATATATGATTTTAGACGGTAGTGCCAGGGTATATTTTACAACTTAAAACATTTGAAGGGATTCAGGGTATATTCTACAACTTAAAACATTTGAAGGGATTGAATTGCATATACATGTGTACATTGTGCAGTTGTAAGTTTTAAGTAATTCGGTTAATTTTTAAGTGTTTTTATTGTTTAATATAAGTGGCATGTATATTGTAGTATCTTCTTCCATAAAGAGATATATATGCACTGAACATTTTGGCCCAAGCATGAACCTTGCCGAACACCCTGATCAGTATGAAATCCCCTTTGCGTCATCAAAGCATATTAAGCCATTAATTTTTATGACACCTCCTGAGGATGGTGTATATTGTGAAAGAAACATAACTGAAACTGATCCCACTTTTAGCTCACCTGTCACATAGTGCTTTTGTGATTGTCGTCCGTCCGTCGTCCGTCCACAGTTTCTTTGTGAACACGATGGAGACCACATTTTGTATTTGATTTTTATTAAACTTGCACTCAACTTGTATGGATATAGTATCTCGGTTCCTTTCGAAAACCAGCCAGATCCTATCATGGGTTCCAGAGTTATGTCCCCTGAAAGGGCCAGAATTTACTAAGCTGTTTTTTGCTTGAGAACTCGATCGAGACAATATTTTGAAATCAACTTTAATCAAACTTGTACAAAATCTGTATCGGCTTAATAGCTCGATTCCTTCGAAAACTGGCCAGATCCCATCATGGGTTCAAGAGTTATGGCCTCTTAAAGTGCCAGAATTTGCAATTTTTGGCTATTAACACGATAGAGACCACGGTTTGCAATAAACTTTAATAAACTTGCACACAATTTGTATTTGGCATAATATCTAGGTCCCTTTTGAAAACTGGCCAGATCACATCATGGGTTTCAGAGTTATGGTGCCTTAATGGGCCAAAATTTGCTATTGTTTGCTTGTGAACATGATAGAGACCACATTTTGAGATCAACTTTAATCAAACATGCACACAACTTGTATTGGCATAATATCTCGATTCTTTTCGAAAACTGGCCAGATCCCACAATGGATTCCAGAGTTATGGCCCCTTAAATGTGCAAAATTTGCCATTTTGGCCTTTCTATCCCTATAGAGACTTCATTAATGGTTTGATTTGATATAAACTTGCAAAATATCTCTAACAACAATAATTTTTGGAGTCCATGATGAATCTGTCAAATCAAATCATAGGTTCTGGAGTTATTTTGTATATGATTACCTCTTCTGATTTTAATCAAAATGGATTTATATCAGTAAGTTCTTATAGGACTCATTTGAAATATCATTATTGTCATTAGTTGGACTCAGACAATCAGGGTAGATAACTATGGACTGATTTTATGTCAAATTATCTTCCCTTATTTCAAATTAAAATGTATATTTTCTAACTAATGCATATACTGATCTGAAATTTCATTTATGATATCAGATGGACTTGGACAATCAGTAAAGATACATATTGACTGAATTTATGATAGATTACCCCCCTTTATTTTTGTATGTAAATGAATATACCTAGCAGCTTCTAATGAGATTGGTTTGAAACGTTAGTTATTGTCTTCCATGATAAGAAATTTCTATTTTACTTACTTTTCTAATATATTGTTGTAAAGGCATGTACTCTGTATGATTACCTCCCCTGGTTAAAAAAATGAATTTATCTCAGTAAGTATTTATAGGACTCATTTGAAATTTCATTATTGTCATAAGTTGGACTTAGACTATCAGGGTAGATAACTATGGACTGATTATATCAAATTATCTCCCTTGGTTTCAAATTAAAATGGGTGTTTCTCAGTTATGACTTTGTGCTGCAGCAATGCCTGTACTGCATGTAATGGAAATTACCTTTTCTTTCTAGGCTATATCTTCTGCAAACTTAGTCAGGATGTATGATTTCCCCGTCCCACCTTGTCCAGTTAAAATAATATTGTGGCCATTTATTGCAGCCGAGTAAAATAAACCTTGCCTAGCACTTAACATAATTGACAACTTTTAAAAATACTTTTTTACTTACTCTGGAGTGCTCCGATAGAAATACCTGTCCAAGGTGCAAACAAACCAGTTTTTCCGCTATGTAAACAAACGTCGTGTAACACTTGATGAAGCGATAATCCGGTATAATGTAGTCGTAACGGTATTAATTTTGGTACCCGGTAACGATATGCGCTGTACAAAGCAGGGATCAATTCGCAAGGAAGTGTTCCATAAAATTTAGATTAATTGATTTATAGTATTTATTGATTTCTCGTCAGAATACAAATGATATTTGTTAGGACCGGTGTCATTTGACAGAATGGTAACACACACTTCGAATGATACCACTTATTCATTGGTAGGGGTTTATTTAAAAGTTTAATTGGCTATTGTTTCCATAGTGTCTGTGCGATGTTTCATATCTTGTAGTATTGAGAGCATTGATGGTAAAAAAAACATTTTTTTTAAAACACGCTGAAATGTTACAAAATGCGTTTTATGATCGTCATCTAAGCTCAATACATGGTAAAATGCTAAAAACTATTGGCTAAACTTAACCAAGGGCGGAGGAGAGTGGGGGTGGGTGGGGGTCCGAACCCCAAGTGTCTGTGGGATTAACATGAATCTGATTAGCCATAGTTCAACTATGTAGTATATTTTACATTGATTGTAGATCTTGTTCATTTTCGGCAGTAAGCACTATATCGTCAGCGTATAACAGTATACATACTTTTTCATTATTACCTATATCAATGCCATGACCAAGAGCTTTGGGTTGAATAGCAAGATCATTTACGAAAAATACTGAATAATACAGGTGATAAACCACAGCCTTGTCGTACACCAGTTGTATTTTAAACCAGTCTGTCTGGAAACCATTCACTTTCATACTTAATCGTATCAGACACTGGTTAAAAACTACGCTTAAGTGCCGTTTTCTCAAAACATATTCCCTTTAAGCATGTAGTAAAATGTATAAATAGAACGTACAAGCGAAAGTTCATTGTTCATTTTTATTGAGTAACACTAAAATTATAGACCATATCGGAAAATATTAAAGCGAAAAAGTTATTTTATGATAAACCGACTAGTCGTCATTATTTGCTTCTATTTCCTCCATTGTATCCCAGTCATATCGTATTAGTCCATTCTTTCAATTTCTCGCGTTATTATTACAGTTTTTCAAATGCATGATCAGTTTAGTTAGCTCAGTTAATAAATCAGTAATTGGTTGCACCTGTACTTGTCTCGTTAATAATTAAAATAGCACAAAATAAAGAAATTTAATAATTCATTAAAAATGTATAATGTTTTAGATGTAAAAAAAGAACAACAGAAAAAAACAAAATAAAAAGATTCAACACAGTCATATTGTAATCAACCGTCAGTATACTAATGCATGTAATAAGTCTAGCTATGTTTCACAAACCTTCTAAATGGCCATAAAAGGTTTTTCTGCTAAACCATGACTGATTTAAATTGATCAGGGAAGCATTAAATAATAAATTTCATTTTAAAAACACCATTCAAATTTTCATACCTTGTAGTTTGTGCACATATGTGGATAAATTTTGTACTAAAATTATAAAAGAACGAAATTTCTATTTGAAAAAATGGTTATTTGTGAAAAATGGCTCTTTTCCTTCTGTTTTCTATTGTGGGAATAGGTAGTAATAGTATCAATTTTATAACAAGCAGGGAAGCATTAAGATGCTATTAATTCAGAAAACTTTTTATATCATTATGATGAAAGATTAAAGTTTGTGCTCATACGTGGATACATTATGTGGCATAAAAATAAAAAAAAAGTTATTACAATACAAACTTAAAAAATCATTTCCTATATATATCTCTATAGTAGCAAAATCAATCGGATCGGAAAAACGATAACGCCGATAGCGTATTGTCAAGAAAGACAATTTCATCGATACTCCAGCGATTTGGCTATGAAAGCTGGCTTTGGTTATGAAAACAAAATATTTCATGAGAAGGACTTAGCCAAAAGTGAAATATGTTGGTTTTTTTTCGTAACATCAGATTAAAATAAAAGCCATATTCATGAAAGAAAACTTCATGTTTTTGCTTCTCTTCTTGTTGCAAAACGTCATTTGCTTACATTTAGAAATAGCGGCAACAATTCAGCAACAATACATTTGCAGCCAATGAGTCTTATATTAGAAACCAATAAAAAGATACAATTTCACATCAACAAAGATATAAAAACATGGAAGTATAGCTGTACAAGTTGATTAAAAAACAAAACAAAACAAACAAAAAAAAAAAAAAAAATAATAATATCCAACAGAGAAAGCTACGTTCCAAAAACGCAGTTTCCCCAAACGTTAACCCTGCACGCGCACGCGCACACGACCAACACACACATATACACGCACACTCACGCACGCGCGTGCACACACACGCACACACACAAGACAAACACACAAGGACAAAACAAACAAATAAAGGAACATAGTTAGGCACTGCCATGAAGCGGTCAGCGACAAAACCACAACGAGGGAGCTTAAAGCGGTTTATAGTGCACCTAATCTCATCCTTACCTCCATCATGTACCATGTACCAATGTCACAGAACAGTGTAAACGAAAGTTATCCCCGCCAGGTGAAACTGTAACATACGCAATGGTATCAGAAGGCATGTCATGTAAACACAGAATGCTCTTGTATATTATTTGTATGAAAAAAATCCTTAAGAACATTAAACGCATGTACTCAATGCCTTTGCAAAAGACGGAGCAACGAGGGAAACACACATGACGGCCCGACGAAGTAGGCCAGAAGGCAGACATCAAAAGGCTCAGTCCCTGTGGGATTTAATACCTACCTATCTTAAAGTCCTGTTCCGTCAGACACAATCAAAGGGGAAAACGTAGCGTCCAACGGCAAAGGGGCTGAACACCAAACATGCAAATTTGCAGTTCCCTATGATTGCTATATGTTTTGGTGTGCTTATTATCTGAAAGTGGTAAAACAGTTTAACAAACTGTAACTGCTATTCACACGTGATTTTGGAAAAAACTCGAAGAAAAACTGAACAAGTTGCGTCCCAGGCTAGCCCAGACAAACTGGCCTTCTGTTTGACGTTGCCCGCTCTCATACTGTCTAATCTACGGTAAAACTTATTAACTCTTTCAGGTGGCATTTGTTGTCCCCACCTTCCCTACAGCCAATACCTTGCCCCCACCCACTGAACCTTGTATTGTTTCCATAACTGACCAATATGCTCGCTGGAAACAATTAGGAGACTAAGACGGCTTTGATTTCAACTGTAAATTGGTACCTCAGCAGAAGGGTTACTTAAAGGTTTACAGAGGGAATAGCCCTCAGGGAATACACAAGCTCCCACGAAGATGGCAAAAGTGTAAAGTACGTGAATAATACTTTGAAAAATAATTTTTGAAATATTTTGTATTGCCGTCTGAGAGTTTTGTTGATCTTTTGCAGGTGTAGAATAGTTTTCAGTATAGGGAGTCTTTTTTGGGGTGCGGCTTTCTCTGTTGGACATTCAACTCGCCTTCTTCCACTTGCTCAACCCCCTCCCACCACACCCCCCCCCCCCCCCCCCCACATACACCACACTTTTTCAGATAATAGTACTAACGGTGCATCGTGTGGCACATTATTATTTTTCTATTTAGAACAATACAAAATATTACTTAAATTACAGAACATATTTTATCAAACAAGTAAGTTTCGTTCGTTTATGAAATCGATATTAGTTATTATCATAGTTTCTGGACTTTGATGTTAGATATGACTCGAGAATTTTTAGGCATGCCTCTGGATTTAATCTAAAATTGGCGAAAAATAGAAAAACAAGAAAATATTCCTGACACAAACATGTTTAGCGCTTTCAAAGTTGTTTTTTTATATTCTTGATCTGCATTGAGGTACTAAGCATTCAAGACATCATACAGTGATGTTAATTGACGAATACGGAAAAACAATGTGTATCAGATTTACCCTTGCACATAGGTTTGTGCAACATATTGCTATGTCTAGAATTGATAAGCATTTTGCCATACCCGTAGAAATTCAAACAGCGGAACGGTTATAGGTTCGATTCCGGTCGCGTTCATACCAAAGAGTAAAAATTGATCCTAGACGCTTCCTCAATCGGCGGCTCAAGACGGTAGTCTCCCCCCACCCCTAGGACTTGTCCGTTCCGGTGTCAGTATAATGTTACTGGGTGGGGTATCCATATCCCGTTTTTTACGGAAGCGCTATTCTGTGAAGCAGCACTATTAAAGTTGGGTGTTATGCTCACTGATACATTTTTTAAATTTTTCATAAAAAGTGATTTTTAACTAATCTCCATCAACGACTGCATTGTAGAAATATACTGTTTCATATCGATAATCTCAGTTTGTTATTGTTTTTATTTTGCAATGGCAATATATGTTATTTTTTAAAGAAGTTCGATCATTTTAGTGATTATGAAAATACAATACAAGAGGAACTGAGAAGATTTTATATTTCCTACGTTGGCACATTTAAATCGACAAGCAAAGAATCTGCCTACAAAAGACTTATCACGCCATCTGTTGGGATTATTTGCTAATTGATTTGCTGTGGCAAGGAGTAGTTTTTTACTTCCTTGTTTTAATGAATAAAAAATATGATGAAATGTAATTGTAATATTTATTATAACGGTGATTCATAGGACATATATTATTTTCTGATTAGAACAATAAACATAATATTTCTCGGAATTAAATATATAAAAAGTAAGTTTCTTTCGTTTAATATGAATACGATATTAGTATGTCCAATATCTTATCTTGATGTTATAATAACGCGATATTTTTAGCAGGCGTCGGCCGATAATCTAAGCCGCGCAAAAATAGAAAAAAATTATCCGAATAAAAATGTTTAGCGCATTAAAAGTTTTGTTATATTCTTGATCATGCATTGAGGTTTCTAACGCATTCTAGACATGATTGTGAATACCAGCGATTTTTAATGACGGAATAAGAAAAATGTGTATCAGATCTTTTCCCTTGACATAGCGATTGAGCCAAAACATATGACAATGTTGTCAAAATGAGCATTTTGCAAATACCCGTAGAAAGTCACACCAACAGCGAAAACCGAGTTATAAGGGTTCGATGCCCGGTCGCGTTACATACCAAAGACGTAAAAATGGTACGGTAGAAGCGTCCTCACATGGCGCTCAAGACGGTAGTCCTAGGACTTGTCAGCCGGTGTCAGTATATGTTAATGGGTGGGGTATCAATCACGAACACGTTTTACGGAGCGACTATTCTAGTGAGGCAGCCTATAATGTTGGGCTCATTGTGCTCACGGTACAAGTAGACACCGATAGTTTTTTATAACTTAAAACTTTTGAAAAAGATGTTAACCTGAACCACACTTAAATTCAGAGATACGCCACCGTTGACAGAAAGCTGCATTTATTGGGAATCAAAACATGTCAGGCAGGCGAATTTACAGTGCATCGGTACAAAGGCAGTTTTATTTATATACAAAAATATTATGAAATGGCAAGATTTAAAAAACAGAAAACTATTTTGCGGAAAGATAGATTTGTTAGTTTTGGGTTTAAATAGCCGTTGTCAACAGTATTTCAATCACTGTAACGGCTGGCAGTTAACCTAGCAGTGTTGCTGGATTCTGTACCGGTTAAACCTGTTCTCCGCAAGTACCTGCACAACTTCCCACTCATGCAAAAAAGCGGGACTATTGATTACAGATACGCTTCTTATAGTCAACTCGTCACGGAGATCATTCGTCCAGCCCAAGGATCGACACATACGACCCCGCGATTCGTAGAACCGATGCTCTCCCTACTGACTAAGCTAAGAGGGGGGTATGAGGAAAGATAGACGATCCCCCCTTTTCCATCAATTTTAACTCATAATGATTAATCAGATTTTAGATTTGCCGGTTATTATCATTATATTATTATTATTACTCATTGTTATCATTGTTATTATTATTTTTGTAAACACGTTCAATTGCGCTTTACTATAGAATTGCAGCACACAGGCGCGAAATTCATACTCTTCTTCAGACTCTTGAGCGGCCTGACCACGGGACACGAATGAGATAAGGCCCCAGAAGAGTTAGAGAGAACATATTTAGTATTAGGTAGGTCCGGCTAAATTACAACCTATTCTTTCGATTAGAAAACTTCTGCCATGTAAGGTGTCCAGTGCTAGCACTTATTCACGCAAAGCGTCTCTCCCAGGAAGAACCAGTGTACAGGCTCTTCGTTCGGGGGGAGGGACACTCCAGTGCATCTCAGAAAACTTACATGCCTGGACCGGAATCGAACCCTGGACCTCTTGATTGACAGTCAAGCGTGTTAACGCTAGACCAACGGTCCGCCCTAGAGTGGACATAATTCCAGATTGAATAAAACTGAGGTTATATTTACGTCACATGTTGGACTATCAGACTGAAATAAAAATGAAATGATGTCACGTTAGAAATGTGGGACTTGATTATTCCCTTACCTAGCGGGTAAAGATATTATGCAGGTAGTAGATTTCGCCTTCATGGGTTTCAAGAGAGAAAAGCTACAAGTCTGGCATTGTGACGGCATTTTCCGCGTCATACTTACGAAGTGATAGTGTATGAGTGAGTTTGACGGCGTGGATGGTAGCATCCATTTCCACTTACCGTACTAGAACAGCTCAATCATTTTATGAAGAGATTTATATCAGAAAAAAATATATATTTCAATCTTCCTTTCTTCTTTAATGACCCCCGAAAGATGCAATACTATTTTCAACTAGTCCGTCCGTTCGTTCGTTAGTTTAGTTAGTTCGTTCGTGTCAAAACGTTTAATGTTTTGCATGAAGCAACTTTACTCGCGTACCCACTGCACCCAGGAACTTCAAACTTCACAAGCGTCTTTCGAAAATTGTGCACGTAACACAAGGGCCAAATGAGCATTATTTCACTCGTGCAATGTATTTTATCATTACAATAAGATATTTACATGCCTTCGAGTTGTTTACTTTAAAAGGTTATAACACACTAGAAAATAGTTGTTGGTTCTTTATTCATATAAAATTGATCTATTTAAAGGGCCGCAGACAAAATAAGGAACCATTTTAAATGTCTGTAACCTACATTTTCTTGCAAGAAAATTTATCTGTGCTAAATAAAACTTAAAAAAAAATAATGTGGGGACATTGTTGATGCAAGGAAAATCAGTATTCAGTCAAGCACACCAACTTGAAATAAATACTAGTAGCTGAAAAAGAGACCCCAAATTATACTGGTGGTGTATAATTTAAGTTTCCATGAAAAATTTTGTCATGATGTTATTTCATTTATCGATTTGGCTTACCTACGCTGGCAAGCATAGTTCTGCCATGTGATTCTAATCAAAAAATTGCAAAGAGAAATAGGAAACATAGATCTAAGAGCACAAAAATGAGGACTTTTGCATCCGCCATTACCATTGTTTTCACGCATTTTTCAAACTAGTTCTATTTAGTGCTCTGTATGCCTAAAAAAACCAAAATGTAGGGTGTTTTTCTTGCGGACCAATTTCTGTAAAGCGGCAATATGAGGGTACTGACTTCATTTAACGTGCATTTCTACTGCTCTATTCAACACCCTCTGATTCTGTTTCGTGAGGCAAATGTATGGAGTTTTGTGGAAACATTGGTTACGTCTGAGTGAATATCTAAAAACTGTTCTCCAAAATTGTTTTGAGGTAGCTGAATTGTATATATTAAAAAAGAAACTTTTTATTGGGTATATAGCAACACAGACATTGAAGTGTGACCTACCTTTGCCTCGAGCCCAGTTACTCATTAAGAACTAAATAGGTATGATTGAACAGATGTTAGACTGCTAAAAAAACAGGATTATCCTTATCTAGAAAAAAAAATTAAAAACTATGATTTATTTCAAGTGAAATGATGTTGTTGCACCGACATTTTCGAAAACACTGGTTGATACGAATGTTACATGATGGATTCTTTAATACTTGTTCTATTTACGTATACTTCTATACAGCCATCACTTTTTCCTTTTATAATGTGGAAAGAAAATATCGGGTTTATTCATAATTATTATTGTGGTATTAATAATATTATTATCAAAGGATAAGGGAATTACAGATTATTCTTTTCTTTTATGTGTGCTAGAACTGCTTGAGATTAGCACGACGAATATACTTAACACGGTTACTTTTTTCAGACTTAGCGCTAATAAATACAGACAGACGGACGGACGGGCAGACAAAGTATTGAGTTTAATCTGTGCTGTTTATTTTTCAAACAATATTAAACATAATTATACATTTAAATAATGCAGTGGATTGTATACAACTAACGTAGAGAGTAAGCATTTTACAATAAAATGTTTCTATTTTCGTACTGACTGTATCTGACAACAATTGTATATATTATAATAATTAAACAATAATCGGGACTTAGGCTGTTAACATAGACAGCAGAGCTTCCCGCTGGCCCTCTCCACCACCCCCTAGTCCCTAATAAAAATGTGTTAATAAGCGTTAACATGCGAAAAGATATTGATTGGTAATAAAATCTCTCTGCTTCTTCGGCTGTCTCAGGCGCTCCGAAACCAAGATACTCAAAATGTTGCATTATATCAAACTCTTTATTGCACTATTATGGCTAAAAACTTAGGTTATATATATAATTGTGTGAGTCTTCAAAATACTAGGACAGTATATCGTATTCTTTATGAAGAAAGAAAACAAATATAATCTTAATGGATATAAACGGACTAGTTTGGCTATATGGAAGAACAACTGATAATTATAATTAACTTTGTGTAGCAAATCTGATTAACAAGTAAAATATCTACTTGGGCAAAAGTACCTTATATGTTGTGTAATGATAGCACATTTTTATTTATTAACATGGTACGTCAGCAGAGTATTTTGACATAGAAAAAGATGGATAAGTTTTCCATAAACAATAGACATGTATTTTCAATATTTCCTGTAATGCTGACTTAAAGTAATAGCTTTTATTCTATATCTATTTATCTATCAATCGCGAACGTTCAATTGCAACCCGTGACCGTCCCACTATATTACGGTATTTGGATGCACGTGCGATATAAAAATCTGTATTTTCTGTCTTTGGACGCACACGCGACAAAAATCCTGTATTTTCTGTATTTGGACGGTCTCAACAGTCCCATGTTATAACATAGATAAAGCCAGAAAACGTGTGAAAATGTTCCGAAAATGTAAATCGGAATGAAGTAGGCGCTCTGTGTACAGAGTTTGACTTATGCGTCTTGAAATCTGGAATTAATTTATTATTTTGTTTTTTTTTTTAGTTTACAACACACAAAAAACGATTCAAGGGATACAAACGCTATCTGATTTAGATATTAAACGTTCTTTTCTCGTTGTTATAACATACAGTTACAAAAGGATCATCGATGTTGGAATCTTTGAAAAGTCACCTAAAACGAAGCCGTTCCCGACGGAAAACTAGGATAATTGGTGTCTGTATAGCTACCTAAGCATTTTTTGGATTTAACGGTTAGAACTACAAAAATGGAGAAGACTATGAATGGCAGGCGGACGAGGCGGTCAGCATCCAAAACATGTATGCTCTATAATTCTCGTTTTCGTCGGCTCTCACCAAAACTTGCTGAGAATGTTTGTGGGCATGACATCTCGGCCAATTTCGAAACAGCTAATTGTTACAGGCACTCTTTGTTAAGTCCTTGATTACTCGAAAAACGGGGAATTTAGCCTTGTCCGCTCTTTTAAGTTCTAACAGTTTTCATCCGATCTTCACCCAAACTTGCTGACTATGTTGTGGGCATATTACCTGAGCCAAGTATTATTACCACCCACATCGCCAAATGGCTGTTGTAGGGAGGTTGCACAATATACTTTTTTATGATGATACGCAGAAAAAACAACATTCAATGAAATACGTATATTACGTATGAAGTGAAATAATATCGAATAAAAGGTTATTTATAGGGTCGAACATTGTTCTGTATATGCACCTCATACCTTAGCTGGGAAAACAAAGACAGGAATACAATATTCAGTGAAACATTTTTAATTTAAACTATTAGTATAGTATATATATATATAGAGAGAGAGAGAGAGAGATAGATAAAAAGGACCTGTTGAGTTCCCAGCTGAGGAAAACCATATTGAACTCGCCTAGCGGCTCGTCACCAATATGGTTTTCTCAAGCTGGGTTACTGTCCAAATTTATCAAGTATTGTACAGAACATGGTAAATAAACCTGATGGTATTTCATATAGGATTTTTGAAAAGTAGTACTACAAATTTTTTACACGGACTATTTTTTTGTCCAAAAACCGATTCTCAGGCGAAAATAGTAGACTACTAAATAGGCAGATGTCTATCTATGACGAAACACGGCGGCGTGCGAGGATCTTAGTTTTAGGGCGGCTGAGACATTGTCAGGCGGGGTTATGGGAGGGGTGTCACCTCCGACCACAGGCTGGGGGTTGTGGGAATTTTTTATTGCAAATTGTCATGATTGGGACATGATTTTTATTGGCAATTTAATACCTTATAAATAACCAATTAATTCAAGACGTTATTTGTGCCAACTTTATCAAGAAGCATATGTTTAAGCAATGCTTGAAAATAATCTTGAAAGACACTGAAATTTAAAAAAATCGTTTCATTGTCTAGAAACTGTAGAAACTGTTAAAAACGCGCAACTGTATCAATTTGTTGGAAGGCTTATAACATATGTAATGAGCTTTCTCGTCAGGTATCTTTTATCGTCAGAAAATATGAAGCACGAACCCATTCATTTATAAAAGGGTTTTAAAACACAAGAAAGAGTGATGTCGAAATGACGAATGCTGCTTGTTTTTCTTTATCAGATGTTATTGCATATTACATTCTGCAATCTATAGTCTAAAGATAATCAACAATTTAAAAATATTCGTTATTTAGCCTTACCTGCTTTTGGTATAAAACACTGCTTCAAAAAATGTTTTATTTTTAAAAAAATACGGCGCTCAACTATGGCACACTGCACCCTTTAAACAAAGTTTAATATAGAAGATTATATCGAAAATTTCACTTTTGTTCTGTTCAAAGGAGCTTATCATTTTTATTGCTCTTTGTCCATTAAATGTCCGAGCTCCGCCCGACCACCTAAAAGATAATTCCCCCCCCCCCCCCCCCACACACACACACACTATTAATTTATTGATCTTTGACACTTGGCGATTACGATAATTGACAATACACGTGTCATGAAAATAAAAAGAAGGAAAAATGAAGACAATACACGTGTCTAGTACGCTCTGTCGATTACGCCGTTTCACCTCTCCAGTTTTGCATGAGCGTAGAAAAGTTGATGAAAAAATCTGGACATTTTCAATATTTGAAACACGTCTTTACTGGCCGAATTATTGGGGAGGCGACTATTACATTCTATTTGGGTAGTGAAGAGCCTTAAACACTTTGCATTGTACTATTCGTACACGTTGCACGTTACTCGTTTGGTTAAGCGTGCAACAAATCATATTAGGGAGAAATGTGGAAAATGGTAAAGCGCGTGCGCAGCGGCGTCGTCTGCATGACGCCATGTGGAAATTGTTTTAAAAACATTGCTTTTAATTTCAAAAAGTTTAATTTGGAATCAGTACATAATAACTTAATTTATCTCGATTAACTACCGTTTGTAAGGAGCAAACAGAGAACAAATTTTCTTTTTTATTTCGTATTCATTTCGTTCTTAGATTTACATTTTAAAAACCATTCCAGTGAACTTCTAATTATTTTTAACAAAAAAAACATGTTTACAAAGTTATTGGATTGAACAAGGCAAAACAATCCACATTAGAAACGGCATATTTCCAAATGCCTCGGGCATTCATACAATGATGTAACAGACTTAAAGCAAAGAAAATCTACTATCATTAAGTGGACCCCCCACCCCCCAAATACCAGACTTTTTAATCCCCAATATACAAGATCCTGTTTTGGTCCCAGGCGGATAAGGGTCATAAAACCCTCTGTAGACTTGTCATGTAGCCGAATTATTGTCAGAGATTCATAATATTTTATTGATACAGCGTATATTGGTTATTTCCTGTGTTTTGCATTTTATTAATTGAAATGCTGTTGTTTTTTTTTTAGTCTTTTGTCAGCTGTACTCAAAATTATTTAATTGATAAGATACTAATTTTGATTATCAGTTATGTTGTGTTATGTCCTGGCCATTTAAATCTAAACTCTTATAGCAAAGCATTTCTCACTATAAAATAATTATCATAACTTAATAGGAGAATTCCAAGTTGTTTATTCATTGATTATGATCTTTATCTAAAGTAACAAAGAATAAACTGAAAAAAAAAGATAATTGCTGTGTGTGATTTTAATAGAAATTAAAGAAGCGTTCAGTTGCATTTTTATGATAATGATGGTATATAGGAAGAAGGATGTGATATAATTAAAAATTGGGCTTGATTCCTCTTGTGTTGTCTAAATTAATGTTAAACTTCTTATATGTATAATAAATCCAGCAATAACGATATATCATTGTTCAAAATACACAATAATTTATTTGCTGCGTTTTTTTTTAAATCCACTGTTAATAAGGATGAGTGATCATAATTGTTCTTTTATGAAATATTTAAATTTTTAGTTAGAATTAAACTTTGAGGATGAATAATTATTAATATGAATTATGCACAGATTTAAACTCTGCATTCAGTTTGGTGTTTTGATCATATTATTCACAATATTTAAAGGGGATAAATCAGTTTAATACGGGTTGCTGGCGTATTTTTAAAATAAGATATATTTTACTTCCTATGTTACTATACTTACATGGAAATAAGAGTCCAAAACTGTATTTTGTCATCGATTGTACAAATTGTCAAAGAAATGATTTCCTTAAGTAACCAAGCTGTTGTAAACTAGACTTCCAAAGTTGGGATATGTTACAAAATGCAGGTTCCTAGATGTATGGTTGTTTCCAGAATCAGTTATCATAAATCAGTTCTTCCATGTCATTAGATTACGACTTCGTGATATTTATATTAGACAGTGGCGAGCTGGTATGGAACTATTTTCATCGCTACAAATTTATAGAGAATTGAAAAGTTGTTACCGAAAAAATCGAAATATTTTAGGTATTAGAAAATGTTAACCATCGATATATGTTAGCCAAAATACAGGTTGAGTTCTCATAAGATTATTGAAACAGGTCAAGACACAGTGGTATATGTGAAGCCAAAGAATATGCACATTATGCAAATATGGGTGAATTGGGATGAATTTCATTTTATATTGATATGTCCGTTGTCTAATGATTTGAGAATATGTTTTTTCAAGGTACTTTACTACTAATCCTAGTGTTCATAAAATTTAGACAATTGTTAATATAAGTTTTAAAAGTAGTCAAAACTACAAAATACTTTTGAAAAAACAAGTCACTTTATTTGTAACAACGTTTCGGCTTCATCAGCCTTTCTTCAGGGTTCAAATTTAAACATAACAAAGGAAGTGACGCAACGTCAAACCGTCGATGACGACAACGTCAAATTAAACAAAATTTTTTGGCGTAAATCATAACAGATCATTATGATACTAAAAACGGTAAAAAAATGCATTAAGTGCAATGATTAAGGAATGGCACCAGAAAAAACTTTTTGGGAAATTCAGTAAAAAAATTTACATTTTAAAACAATATTTCAAAAAGGGGCTTTAAATAAAAATTTTTTAAATTTTCTTTCCCTTTTTGGGACACAGTCCCCAAAAGGGTACTCCGGGAAAGTCTCTTTTAAAAGCCTTTCCAAGGGTTTTTGTTCTTTATCAATGGCATAAAAGGAAATCCGGGATTTTTCCCTTGGAAAAAAAAATGTTCAGAAACATTAGTTTTTTTCTGGATAATGATTGATACAAATCATGACTATTCATTCTTTGTGACTGCTGGTCTTGCCCAAAACATACTGTTAAAACATTATTACATTTTATTAAAAAAATAAATCATTAATTGCATGAATAATGTCTAAATTATAACAAGATGAATTTTATGGAACTAGAAAATGAATTTTTCATTAATATTTAAGCGTGTGTACGCACGTCTATAACATTTACTTTTCACTACAATTTTTTGTCTTTTTTACTCAGCCCAGAATGAACTAAAAAATCTTGAATTCTTGGGTCTTTTTAAGCAACATAGGTTTATAGTCTTTAATTTTCTAACACTCTCTTGTTGAATACTTTAAAAGATTCCAATTTGGTTTATTATTTTACCTATTGGGGAAAGATGGATTGTAGGTACTACAAAAGGAATACTTTATCCTATTTTTGCTACTGCAAATTGTTAAAAAAAAAAAAAATCGACTGCAAAATTTGCACTATTTTGTATTAAGCCCTTTTTAAAGACGCGACAATGAATTTTAATGTTTCTTTATTATATATACTTTGTTATATTTTGTTATTGACATGCTAAGGGCCCCTTTTTTTCTATTTTTATTTTCATGTATTCGCTCTCTCTCAACGCATCATAGTTATTTCATGTATAAAAAATTTTGTTATACGAGAGTTTTGCCAACTAAAACCATATTTCTGTTTGTTTCTTTCTAAATTATCTGTCTAAAAAAACAACCAAAACGCTAACTTTATATAGAAGCAGGCGCATTCATCCCCCGCTGTCAAAAGGCTGGAAGCGCAAAACATTAATTTAGTACACACAAAAAACCTTACCCTAGAGATAATCATACATTTGTTAACTCTAAATTGGATGCAAGTGCAGTTTTATGTTTTTAAAATGGTGTTGATTTTTTTTACGAACAAAAACAAAAAATTACAAATTTCGTATCTAACAAAGTCTCAAAATATCGAAAAAAAAAGAAACAAAAGTTATTTACACTGTCCAGTCCCCAAATTTTAATGCAAATCACACATCGCAAAAAAACTAAAAACCCAAAATAACGCAAAAAAAATGGTACTGGAACACGATTAACATCCGTCATCAAAAATCAAATGCTACCCCTTTTGTTGTGTTTTCCTATTAGGAAAAAAGTACATTTTTTTCAAAAATAATTTTGTCTCGAATAGTT
>NW_026461458.1:0-63750 GCF_021730395.1 Mercenaria mercenaria | reverse complement strand
TTTTTCTTTTGCGACTTTGGGTTTCACAAAACATTTACTGCAATCATATACACGTAATTAAACGTGAAAAAAAACTGGTAGCGAAAAACTTTACCTTACCCCCGATTTTTCGAGTGAGTTTTACCCCCCTTCACAAACTAAGGAAAAAAAAAATAGATGGGCACGGCTTAAAATTTAAGAAATGGGTTTTCATGGAGGTAAAAAATATTTTTTCCAAAAAGTAAAACTTTTTTTGGCCTCAATTTTTTCAATAAAAGTCTGTAGCTCCGGCCCAAAAATTGTTTTTTCGCCTTTTTCCCCATCATTAGTTATTTCCAATAACAAATATTTTCTTTTTGACAAACTGCAGATATCATGTAATACTAAAAATTTTCAGTGTATTTCTTTTGGCTTATTTGGAAAAAATCGCCTTGGTTATTATTAATCGCTGCTGATAACGACATAATAACATTCATTGAAAAAAAATCCAAATGTTTTTCTCTTTTAAACCCCTTTAGCTAGAATACCTCAGTAATTTGCGGCATGAAAAATTTTTTTATTGCGACCAAGAAAGAGCGCATATATTTCATCCTATTACTTTAAAGGGAGTATTAAATCGAAATCATTTATAGCAAAATATGTTTGGACCATTTGTCCCTGGGGACTTAATACTCGTACAAAAAATTTCACGAGGCTGACCCCCCCCCCCCCCCCCCCCCCCCCTAAAATTTTTGCCCCGACTAATCCCCCCATCGGAAAGAATATATTAAACAGAATTTTGCTAAAATTATTTTTAAAATTGAACTTATTTTAGCGGAAAAGTTCTGGGCAACCCCTTCGGTTTACATGCAAAACATTCAACTATGTTTAAGTAATAATGGAGAACGTTTTTGCAAAATCAAAAGCTGATTTACGCCGTTCTCCTTTTTAATAACTCATGTTAAGTAATCTTTTTTGGAATTTGGAAGCATTCGGACGTAGTTTCTTTAAAAGCTAAAAGTTTTATAGTACTCTTGGGATAAATGGGGGAGACCTGTAACAAAAAAGTAGGTCACTTCTATTTCAAAAATCAGAGACCTTAGAGTATAAAAATTTTTTTAAAAAAAAAGCATTTGGCAATTGTTTTTTCAAAATCGCTCGTAATTTTTGCAGTTTATTTGTTTCATGCATTTTTAAAGAAATTTCCCCAAACGAAAAAGTGATTTTAGGAAAGTTATACTTTTCAGTTTTATCCTTATATTAAACACTCGGACCAATTTAAAAAATTCGCGATTACTTTTCGGTTAAAAGTATGAATAATCGTATTCACATGGGAAGGACCCTAACCTCATACGGAAAAGAACATCTGGCAAAGGGTGGCACTTTGCCCCAAATACAATTTAAACATTTTGCTCAAAATTCTTGAACAGGAATTTATTCTTGCGAGGAACAAAGAACAAAAACGCTTTGGAAGTCAATAGACAAGAAAAAGACAAAATGAGTGCTTTAATTGCTAGAAAATGACCCAACGGGTTTAAATAAAAATTTTTTTGAAAGTAAAAATTAAAAAAGCAAACTTTTCGTCTACTTTAGGTCTGTGACTTATCTCGTTAGAGTCAAAGGGGTTTTACAACGGAGTCTACATCAAAAGAAAAAACCTGAAAAACCCCGTACAGGTTTTTGAAACATGTATCCATGCAAAATTGTTGTACCGGGCATTATGAAATACATGTTCAGACCACCAAATCTATGCATATGGGATACTTCACCTTTCTTTATGGAGAAAAATCCAATATTTTTTTGTAAAAAATTAAATTTAAAGTTTTGAAAAACAAAAAACACTGCACAAAACACTGTTTTCCTGATTTTCACCCCTTTACAATTTTTTCATTTATTTTTATGAAAATCACACTTTTTAAGGCTGGTGTTCGTTTTTTACTTCAATATCAAATCTGATGTAATTTTTACATAAAGATTGGGGATGCTGTCAAAAATTTAAAACATTTTACTTATAAGGGGTTTTGACAAATATGGTTTTTAGGGGACGGAGTCTTAAGGCAGTACACATTTTTTGGTTATACGGGGGGTTTGTGTGATTGTTGTTAAGACGGTGCCTTACTGATTTCTTGTTTCTTTTGGGGGTGGATTGTTTATTTATTTTGGACAGATGTCATGCTTTTGTGGTTTTCGTTGTAGTCGGATTAATAAAGAACATAGATTCCCCCTGTAAAATTTTCCTTGTTTTTCCTTCCCTTTAAATTTCTCTCCCCCACCATTTTTCCGTTCCCCCCCTCTGTCTATATTTACATAAAAAAATGACTTAATGATGTTTGAAGCAACCCCCCTGTAATTTTTTATTACAGCTTTTTTATTGTGGCCTACTTTTCAAATGCTACTCCGGGGCTGTGCTTCCGAGAAATCTACCCTTACCTTTTTTCTTTAATTTTCTTTCTTCCTTTCTTTCCTTTTGTTTTTGGAGTGAGTAGGTACTTTGTTTTCATTTTAAGCTCACCTGAGCAATGCTAAGGCGAGGTTTAGTGATCGCTCAATGTCCGGCGTCTGTCTGTATATTTCAATTAATCTCCATACATTTTGGTTAGAATTATAAACCAGATGAAATCTAGGCCAAGTTCGAAAATGGGTCATCTGGGGTCAAAAACTAGGTCAATAGGTCAAATCAAAGAAAAAACTTGTGTATGCGATATAGGCTGTATTTTTCAATTGATCGTCATGAATTTTGGTCAGAATGATAACCTCAATGAAATCAAGGCCAAATTTTAAAATGGGTCATCTGGGGTCAAAAACAAAGTCACTAGGTCAAATCAAAAAAATATTGTGTATGCGATAGAGACTTTATTTTTTCAATTGACCTTAAATAAAATTAAGTCAGAAGGTTTGCCTTGATAAAATCTAGGTCGAGTTGAATATGGGTTATCTAGGTAAAAAAAAACTAGTCACTAGGTCAGATCAAAGAAAAACCTTGTGTATGCGATAGAGGCTGTATTTTTCAATTGATCTTCGTGAAATTTGGTCAGTATGATTGCCTTGATGTAATCTATGTCGAGTTTGAATATGGGTCATTTGAGTTAAAAAACTAGGTCACTGTCAAATTATAGAATAATCTTGTGTTTGCGATAGAGACTGCTTTTTCAATTGATTTTCATTAAATTTGGTCAGAATGTTTGCCCTTATAAAACCTACAGTGGCGCCCGCGTGTTGGTTCCCCGTGCACACGATTAAACCCTTGCGTGGCACCGTTCATAAACGTTTCACGTTACACGCTTAGTTAATCGTGCAGCCAATCAAATTAGTTTTAAACCGTGTAAGCGTGCGACGAGTTTTTTTGCATTATACGCATGCGCAGCGTGTAGATTGGAGATGGTAAAGCGCATGCTCAGCTCGCGTCGTCTGCATGATGCCTGTGTATGATCACAAGTGGAATTTTTCAACTTTTGTTGCTATCATTTCAAAGTTTAAATGGAATCAAAACATATTTACTAATTGGTCTTCATTAATTACCGATTTAAGCTTGTCTTAAGAACAAATATAAAAGTGTTTTTTTTTTCTTTTCATGTCATATCGTTCGTTCTAAACAAGTGTTAAAATACATTTTTAATTCCATTTCAGTGAACTTCTCTATATTTCAAACACACGCTGTTTTACGTAAGTCATTAAATGAAAAGGTGAAATTAGTTTAAACAGTATTTTTATACAAGTACAAAACAATAAAAACATTTAAAGAAAAAATAGGATTAAAAAACAAGTTTGTGTAACTTATTGTTCCTTTCTCCTAAATTTTACTATACTTTTAAAAACTATTTTTTATAAAGACTGAACATAAAAAGCGCACAAAAAAAATAAAATAAAAAGAAACATCTGTATAAACAGATAAAAAAAAGAATAAAAGGTAAAATTTTCCCATTATTTCAATCCCTCGGGATGTCTTAAAATTTTTAATGGATTTTGCTGCTTTTTTTCCCATGTTACAAGGGAGAGTGTATACCAATTATCATAATTATTCCTGTATAAAATTTTTTTTAAAAACTTTGAGGGAATAATTATAAATTAAATTTACGCTGAGAGTAAACTCTGTCACAGAATACGGGAGATTTAGTGTGATTTGATTTTTTTAGATTTTTAAATTAGGGCAAAAAAACAGCTTTTAAGGGGAGCTAGGTATATAGAAAAGTTCGTTTTTCTTCCTGATGTATTTAAAAACTCTCATTTCAAAAAATCAATCAAAAAAAAAAAAAAAAAAAAAAAAAAAAAAGGGGAAAAAATGCGTAATTTTTATAAAATTTTGAAAATTTATTATTAACTAAAATATTCTACAAAAATCGAAAATTTATCATAGGAATGTCCTAAAAATTTCGTAAAAAAAGAAGAACATAATTTCTTTTCGCAAAATTGTACATAACTATCTTTTTAAAAAAAAGTTTTTATACAATTTAAACCTGCGCAAAATGCTCCCCCTAAAAAATTTAAATGGAAAACCCGGAGACCATACCCCTCACCCAAAAGGGGATAAAAGTGCAATACCGCCTTTGGCGGAACGTTAGTGCTGTTGTGATCCCCTAATCAGAACGGGGTTTCCCAATTAGTACTTTTTTTGTCTCAAATTGCTTCGGGCAATATTTATATTGCAAATATTGGGGTAAATTAAAAAATTTTTTTCCGAACGGCCATTTTTAAAAAACTATCTTCACAGTTAAAATCACCCTTTTAAATAGAATAAACGCACTTGTCTATTTTTCAATAAAAAAAAAAAAAAAAAAATTTTGTAATTAAACACGTTGTTCATGCGGGCATCTGTCATTATTTGGGGAAAGGAAGAATTTGTGAAAAAAACAAAAAATTCTGCATAAGTCATGCCAAAACGGACCAAATATTTTTTTGACTGTGTTTTTCGATTATGGGACCTTTTCTTCTCGTGTAGGGATAAATTTTTTAAAAAATATACCTTATTTTGTCGTGGGCCCCACGTTTATCTATTAACGGGGTCTAAAGTACAACATTTTTTTCCGTACTGAATCGTAATTTTAAAAGGAAATTTATTTCTGACCTGGTGCAATTAGAAACTTGAGGACCTGCCGGTAAAATAAGTGGAAAAAAATTGCCGGGGCCCAAAAAGTCATTCAAAAACTTCCAAAAATGTGTTTTAGTGTGTTTAACGTATTTATCAATTTTTCAAGTTTTATATAAAATCGGAAATTACGTTCAAACTTAGAAAAACGGGGGGGATGAATATTTTTCGTCGGGGAAAAAGCTTTACTGGCTTAAAAAAAAAACGTATTCACCCGACTATATTTTCCTAAAATTTTAAACAGTTTAACCTATTTCTCCATACAGATTAATGTATATTTCGTTTGTAAAAAAAATGGGAGGGGAACCGTATAATTCGGGTCACCAAATTTCTACCATTTGTTTTTTCCATCTAAATTGCTATTCAAATTTCGTGTTCTGGCACGAACGAAAAATTTTCTCCATAACAAAGGGTTCGTTTATTAGTTTTCATTTTCCCTTAAATTTTCATTAAAATTTTACAACTTCAAAGTATTTTGTGACAAAAAAAAGGGCTCAATCAGGTTTATGAGTCGGGTTGCACCACTTGAGTATATCTGTCTCTTTCCGGGGGCTACCCTAAAATAGCATAAAAAATTGTACGCACACCATCATTTTTGGACGTCAACGACACAACCACTCGGCACAGAGCCCACCACCCCCCGCCCCTGCACACACTTCATGATCACCCAATGTGATTTGCATATCTAAATTTCATATATGCATCTGGTGATTTTAAATTTGAATCTTTTTCTTTTATTAAACAAAAAAGGGGGCATAAACTGCTTTCCGGGAAAGTCGGATAATCGTGATAAAAATGTGGCATTCTAGTTTAAAAATACAACCCGCTTATAAACACCCAACTACGCCGGGGAGGGGGCAAACAAAACAATATTCCCCGTTTTGGAAGGGACAAAAAAAAACAGTTTCAATATGACCTAATTGAGTAAAGATTCTCGGCAATTTCTTGTCTCACACTTTTCAATTTATTCCCATTTTTGAAAAGGGACGCATTGACCGGGGAAAAAAAAGTACAAAATGGAGATAATTTTAAAAAATCTTAAACATAGAATTTCTTGTGTTGCTCTCTCCAAAGTTAAATGCCCGAGATGTTCTTAATTTTAAAAAACCCAAACCCAAAAAAAAAAAAAAAAAAAAAAAAAAAAAATTTTTGGACAGAAAATATTAGCTACAAAATGGAAATAATCCGAATACTCTTAAACACGGGACATCAGGTTCTTGAAAGAGCACTTCGTCTCAGCGATATCTATGTGCTCTTTTTTCAATAAAAAGTGGGCTGTACATTAGAACTTTTTGTAACATCGTCTTCGGAAAAACAAAATTTTAAATTTAAAACCAATAACAATTTTTTTTTTGTATTCTTAAATTAAGCATAATTTTTGATACTTTTTTTAATTTTCTTTTAAAAAAATTGCTTTATCTATTTTTTTTTAGTCCAAAGTTTGCAACATTTCAATAATAAAATTTTAAAATTAAAAAAAAATTTTTTTTAAAATTACCCTTGATTTTTATTTGGTATTACAATATTCCAGGGGAAACTACCCGGTCATGTTGTTTAAAAATGGGTCATAAAAAAAGTTCCCCCCCAATTTACTTCAAGGTTTCTTTAGGTATTTTAGGTTTTTGCTTTGATACGTATATATTTCATTTTTCTTCGTTTTTCTGTAGTTTTTTCCCTTTCCGTGGGGTTTATTTTTTGTTTTTTAACCTTATTTTATTAATCGTTGACAGTGGGAAATTTAGAATTCACGAAAATATTATACTTTCCACTATGAATTTAGTTTTTAACCAAAATCTTTAAATAATGTTTTCCGTAAATTTTTACTAAGAAAAAGCCCTGGCCCAAATTTCATAAAAAAAAAATTAATAAATTATTAGTTAAGTCTCTATTCAAAATTGACCCTCCGGTTCTGGATTACAAATTTCCGTTTTCCCTAACAACCCTTGAGAAAGGCTAGGATTAGGGAAAGTTTTAAGAGGCATAAAATTTATGTTGGGAATGCATAAAGGGACATTGAAACTTTCTCATTCCATAATTTTACTAATTTTTGTGCTTCGATCGGCCTTTTTGGGAAAAATCTTAATGGCGGTGCGGGGGAAATCATAGAATTTCTATGTTTGTATTCCTGCATTTTTTTTCTCAAGTAAACAAAAAAGGTCTTTAAAAATAAAATAGGTTAAAATCATTAAATTTAAAGTATAGTTTTTTTTTTTTTTAAATTTTAAATTTTGACCTAAATTTTCAACATATTTCCGTGCCCCCCCCTTAAAGTTATCTAACAAAAAACGGCGGTTTGAAAAACATGAAATAATAAGGCAGGCATGAAAAATTAAGTGAAAAAGAAAAGTTTACAAATATTTATGCGGCCCAAAACATATACTTTATCCCCTCTAATTATTTCCCGTAATCCAGCCTACCCTCAGGGGTTGTCTAAAAAATACGGAAACCCCCGAAATCCTAAACCGGGCAGGTTCGGACCGAAATGTAGCCATGCCATTCCCTGAATTTATTTTTATTTAATGTTTTTTTAAATGTATTTATAGTTAAAATTTCTTTGGTAGCCCCTTTTGTCATAGACTTATTCAAGCGGGCAAATATGATATTTCTTTTTAAAGCACGAAATAAAAAAATTAAATCCACCATCTAAATTTCATTTTGAACTTGTCACTTTCAATTTGGACAGTCTATAAATTTAAAAGGGGATGCTCCAAAAAAAGTTCTGGCTAAAGGCAAACAGGAGATCTGATCATCTGCGGGATGGCGGGTGACCCTCTCTCACTGACGTAAATAATGTGTTAGATTTAAAAAAAAAAAATGTTACCTTTTAAATACTTTGTTGGCCTATTCATATTCTTGAATTTTATTTATTTACGACGTTCCTTGTGATGAAATTTCTGGTTTTTTTTTGTAATATATATATTTTAACCCTGTGTTTATGTATTAAAAGAACAAATTTAGTGTTTGAGTTAAAATGAAACATTTCAAAATTTTTTAGAAAAAAATTTCGATTCTTAAAATCACTTCTTTTTTGACAACTAAAAGTATAAAAAATTTTTCGCACTTAATTATATTAAAATTCTTTAAAAATATATGTTTCGCAAACCGCCCCCAGAAAATGCATCAAAAATGAAAAAAGCGTTAATTATCGCCCCCCACCCCCTTTTTACTACAACAACAACAATTAATAGGAAATCGACGAATGCACGGGAAGCGCTGATATGATACTGTTTTCGTATAGATAACTTTCCGCTTTATGGGTTTAGGGGATTTTTCTAAAAGTGGTAAAGCATCAGTAGCAAACGTGATAAAGGGCAACAGACAGACAAAAAAGAAAAAATTTAAAAAATCTCAACATGAAAAAAACAACTTTATTGATTAAAAAATTTTAATCGAAAAAAAAACCCGTAAAACAAAATTAAACGGGAAAACAACCCCTTTTACATTTTTTAAACCGTCTGTGATAAAAACCAGTATATCACCCTAAAAACACAAAATTTTTTTAAAGAAATTTAAAGTTTTAAAACAAAAAAATCATTTTGTAAAAAGCACCCTCTACGTTGCGTTTTTCAATTAAAAAATAAACCAGAGGGCCATGATGGCCCGTATCGCCACGGGTACCATTGCTCAAAATGTATATCAAGTTTTTGCATAGAGGTCCACCAAATGCGTTTTTTTGTACAACATATATTCTTACATCTTGAATTTTTTTTACATAAAAAAAAAGGGAGGAAAATTTGTCAAAAATTTTCACCCCAAAAGTTATCACCCGGTTTGTCCGACCCCCTTGAGGCACAAATACATTCAAATCACTCTTCATTGGTTACCGGATCAACCATTTTAATTTGAAAAAAAGGGGAGTAATTTGCATAAAATCAGCCCATACTATCTACCCTGGTTGCCTCAGTCCCCTAAAAACAATAAAAAATTCCAAATGATTTTCCATCAACATCCTTTTTTTATAAAATAGGGGAGGTAAGAGCATTTTATGCATGTAAATCAGGTACAACCCTATACAGCAAAAATTTTAAAAAAGATTCATAGAAAAGTTTATCAAGAGTTCCCTAACACGACTATTTCTTACCATGAAAGACAAAAAATAACGTTTCAAACAAATCCTTTGAAAGATGCTAAGGGATCATTCGATAAAATAAAAAGGGGAGGAATTGTCAAAATTCTCAATATGTATCTTCATGATTGCCAAGGCCTCTTTTTAACAAAAAACCCAATTTAAATCAGTATCTTCGATGGTTCGAGATATATCCATTTAATTTTAAAATAAAAGGGAGGTAATTTGAAATCATCCATTTCAAACCCGATTGTCTCACCCCAACTAATGACAATAATAAAATTTCAAATAAGTCCTATAATATTACTGAAAAATCCTTTTTGTTTCCCAATAGGGAGGTAACAATATTAAAAACTCAGGGAATCCAAGATTTATTTTTTTTGAAGATATTTTGGAAGTTCGTAAAAAATAAAACCATTAAAGAAATCTCTATATGGTTGCAAAGGCCAACTAGCCAATTTTGGCCCTTTGAGGGGCCATAATCTAAAACCCCCCATGACGGAATCTCCCAGTTCAAGAAAGGAACCAAATTGTGGTGATAAAAGTGTGCGCTTTTTTAAGTCAAATCATAAAGAGTGCATTTTGCGAAAAGGCAAAAACTTATTTTTGGGCCCTATGGGGGGCCATACTCTAGTACCCAGTGGAACGGGCCCAGTTCAAGAAGGACCCAAAGATTTTGTGGTGAAAAAGTTGTGCGCAAGCTTTTAAAAGTAAAAATCATAAAGAAGTGCTTTTTGTGCAAAAGGTAAAAAAAATTTAAATTTTCCCCCTTTAAAGGGGCCATAACTCTCAAATCAAGAGGGATTGGCCATTCAAAAAAGAAACCGAGATCTTAGGTGACAACTTTCGTGAAAGTTTGATTAAATTAAAATCATAAATAAAGGGTTTTATGTGCAACAGGGTAAAAAAAGCAATTCTGGCTTTTTGGGGGGGCCCATCCCGGAACCCAATTTCCCCGTTTGGCCCGGGTTCAAAAAGGAACTAAGACCTGTTGGTATAAAAGTTGTGGCAAGTTTGTTTAAAATTTAAAAAACAAAAATAAGCTGTATTGGCAAAAAGGTAAAAAAAAAAGTAATTCGGGTCCATTTCAGGGCCATAACCAACCAAAATAGGTTTGGGCCCAGTTTCAAGAAAAAAATAAAGTTTTTATGGTGATTCAAATTTGCGCAAGTTTGGTTAAAAAAAAAATCATTAAGAAACCTCTATCTGCAGAAAAGAAATTGTTGCGCACGCACGGCGCACGGACTGCGACGGACGAAGGGTGATCACAAAAGCTCCCCTGTACGGCGGGTGAGCTAAAAACCAAGCAATATTGGTCTTGTCAGAAATTTTTTCATTCAGTGGTTTAAAAAAAAATAGCTCAAAAATCAATCCTTTTGTGAATCCGGGGGTTATTTAGTACTTGTTTCAGTCCGCCCGCGCTTAAGGAATCGCCATCTCGAACCGCGGGGGTCGTGGTTCGATTCCCGGCGAGGCGTATGTTCTTTTGCTTTTTGTAAAAGCCCCGTCCCTAAAATCATTGCCTCCACTTGATTCATGGGGGGGTTGGCAGTTATTTGCGGGAAAAATTTTGAAAGGGTACAAAAAAAAATGAACAGGGTTGGGTTAATCCGTCCACTAACAGAAACACTTTGGTATGAAAACTGTCAACCTACTAAAATTTTGAAAAAATTTTAAGCCGAATGGGTTTACAAAAAATCAAGCATAGGTTTTATCATTTTTAAAGGAAATGTCCTTCGTTTCAAAAAAAGGTTCCCAAATTAAAATTCGCATTTTAAAAAATCGTTAAAAATGCAAAATTCCAATTCGTAGTAAACAGACACAAAAAAAGGGAAAAAGGGCGCGAAAAAAATAACAGAAAAAAAGGGTTCTAAAGTTCGATTTTTGGCTCTGTAGAATACTTTCCTTTTTGTGACATTTTTTTTGGCTCAAACTATTTACAGATTCCCAATATTTTGGGTTTATTTTCGTCGTAAAAAAAAAAACAGCTTGTCCGGAAAAAAATCATTCTTTCAATATATTTGAAAAACTGCATGAAAACATTCTTCAAGAAAAAGTAACTAACACAGACATTTCAAATGGCCCGCGGTGTTGCTTTTTCAGTGCGCGCTGCAGCATCAAATTTCCCCCTATTTCATATAGAGAATTTTTTGATCAATACCTCAGCAAAAGTCCTGTGGTTCCTTTTGCGCGAGGTTTAATTTTGTATTTGTCTGTTTGTCTCCCTTTCCCAAAATTTAAAAGTGTCTGCAGCGTGGGTCCCCACATTAATTGTAAATGAATTTAAAGTAAACAACTAAGGGTTTTTAAAAAAAGAGTATGCGGCCCTTGCTGACTTAACGTCGTAAATAATTATTTTAACATTTTTAAAATCGCTTACAATTTGCACAAAAAAACATGTTAAACGGAATTGTCCATGATCCAGTCGTAGGGCTCCCCCTATGGATCAGAGTCCGGGTTTGGGCCCCCCGGAAGGGGGACAGAGAAAAAAAGGGCACAGTTGCAGGACTGGTCCGCGAAAAGACTTTTTCCTGAAAGATACTATTTCAGATGTGGTAAAAAAATCAGCTGGCCCGAGCATGCTTTCTTTCGGGGGGGTGTATTTACACAGCTTCGGTTCGACGCGATTTTTTTTTTACCGGGAAAATCATAAGAGTTTTTCTTTTTCCACAAAACGAGATTTCCGGGCTTAAACGCGATTTTGTTTTTAAAAATACGTTACCGTCTCGCCAAAGCGGGCCGAAAACCCCTCAAACCCCCTTTTTTTTTTACAACATAATTCAAAAAGAGTTTCCCGTTGGTGGTTCTGCGCTTTCCCCCGATAAAATATGCATGCAAAAATATTTTTCGTCATGCAGAATAAATTTTTCCCTTTTTCACCTGCCCCAAAGTTAACTTCTTCTTGTTACTTGAACGCATCTTTGAAAGCATACTAAATATTGTACATCGTTCCCACAAAAGACACAATGTTTTACTCGCCCAAACGAAAGAACTTCGCAGTTTTTTTATCCGCCCGTTTTTGTTATATCCGAAAATTAAGTCTCAAATACCCATCGGTCAAAATTTTGATGCCCCTTCGCATACTTTTTGTTTCGTTTACATGACCGAAAAAGAACAATATGTCGTAAAAATTTTATTTTTTAGACCCCCCTGGAAATGAGTAATAGAAAAATAAATAAATAGCATACAAAAAGAATCAGTTTAGGACGAATTTTTTTTTAAAAATTTTTTAAAAAAACATGGTAATGACCTATCGCTCACCTAAGTAACATGCCCAGTGGTGTCCTCTTTTTAACCCGGGGGGTAAATTTTAACAATCTGTTAGGATCCCCCAGGGGGAATGCTACATACCAAATACAAAGGCGTAGCCCCTTTAACTTTAGAAAAAAATATTGTTTTGTCCCAAAAAAATTGTAACCTATTTTTGAATAGCGGAGTAATAATGCCACTTTCATTTTTGGGGTTTGAGTTACAGCTTTTAAACTTTTGAAAAATTGAATTTGGGTTTTTTCCGAAAGTGACCGACTGTCTGATATATACATATAAAATAAAAATGGGGAAATTGTAATTACACATAAAATAAATTGGCATGAAAAGTATCTTTATTTATCATAAAAACTTAGCCGGCAAAAAATTTAAAGTGGCCGACTATCGAACCACCCCGGGTCGCCTTAGCAAAATGATGTATTTTTGGCGGCAATTATTCTGCCTTTTCGACCAGTGCAGGCCCAAAATGTGGGGCCGTCCTGGCTGCATTGTTTGTTTCGGTCGTAAATTTTTTTTGAAACCCCTTCTAATATAAAACACTGCCCCAACTTTTAAGACTGTCCCTTTTTGAAATTACGGGGAAAGGTTTAAAAAAAAATTTAGAACCAGGAAAAACCGATATTTAAAAAAATGAAAGTTTTCCATTTGTTATTGCCTTTTTTTTTAGATATCCCTTGGGGGACTGACTAATGAAATTCCCTGTTATTTTCTAAAATTCGTAATCCCCAAACCCCAAAGGCCCCACAATTTGCCTTGTTGTTTTAAAAGGTTGCTATTTCCAAAATGAAATTCCGAATACATCATTACGTAATTTTTCTTTAGTGTTGTAAAAAAACTATGTCCGGGATGCAAAAAAAAAATTTAAATAATTAAAGACGTTTCTAATTATATTGTGGTTAAATGCCGAATAAAAAATCCTCAGTTCCAAACGAAATTTTTCCCCTGAAAAAGGGGTCAGTTACTTTAAAACAGAATTTTTCATTCCTTTTTCCCGGAGACTTTTTTTTTTTTTATTCAATTAGACTTTTCTTCGGAAAATTTCATATTTAAGTTACTTTAAACCTAGCGGACTAAGTTTAAGATGAAGTATTTCAACAAAAAGGGCCATGGGCCCTAATCGCTCACCTGTTATCATTGCACTTAAGGGGCAAAAGGTCAAACAACAAAGGGGAAAAATTTAACCAAAAAACAAACAAAAATTCTTTCAAGGGCAGATATGTCAAAATACACCTAAAAATTTGGGGGACCATCCATGTTGTACCCAGAAAGTGGTCTTGGGTTTTTTATTGTATGGAGTATACCCATTTTTTTAAATTTAAAAAAAGGGAGGAAAATTTTACATAAAATCATCCCTATTATCTACCCCATTGTCTCAGTCCACTAATCAAATAATGAATTCAAGTAAGTCCTATAAAATACTTTCTGATATAAACCTTTTAAATTTAAAACAGGGGGGGGTAATCAGAAAAAAATAACTCTGAACCTCGATGGATTACAGATTCGTCATGGAATCCAAAAATTTATTGTTGTTGAAAATATTTTGGAAGTTTGTACAAACAAACCATAAATGAAGTCCTAAAAGCGCAAAACCCCAAAAAGCAAATTTTTTGGCCCTTTTAAAGGGGCCATAAATCTGGAAACCCGCTGGAATCTGGGGAGTTCAAACAAAGGAACCAAAATCTTTTGGGATCAAGTTTGTGTAAGTCTGGTTTAAAATCTTATAAAAGAAGCGCTATTTTCAAACAGGTCAAAAAAGTAATTTTTGGGCCTTTCAGGGGGGCCCAAACTCTGGAACCCATAAACGGGATTGGCCGGGTTTAACAAAAAACCGAGGGTCCCCATGGTGGAAAAAAAGTTTTTTCAAGTTTGTTAAATACAAATCATAAAGACTGATTGTGCAGACAAGGGCAAAAAAAGCAAAATTTTTGGCCCTATGGGCCATAACTCTGGAACCATTTGGAATCTGGCCAGTTCAAGAAAAACCCAAAATTTATGGTGAACAAATTGTGTGCAATTTGGTTAAAAAACGTCATAAAAGAAGCTGCTATTGTGCAGAAAAGGTCAAAAAAGCTAAATTTTTGCCCTTTCAGGGGCCCTAAATCTGGAAAACCCCTTAAGGGATTGGCGGGTTTAAGAAAGGAACGTCTTTGGTGACACAATTTTTGTGCAAGTTTGGTTAAAACAAATCTTAAAAAGTGCATTGTGGACAATGTCAAAAAGCTAATTTGGCCCTTTCAGGGGCCATAATTGGAACCCTAAAAGGGGTCTGGCCAGTCAAAAAGGAACCAAGATCTTTTGGTGATCAAGTTGTGTGCAAATTTGGTTAAAATAAAATCATAAAAGAAACCATGTGTGCGACACAAATGTGGGGGACGCCCGAAGGGCGATCACAAAAATACCCCGTCACTATGTGACAGGGAGCTAAAAAAAAAACCCGTAATGCATTTAGACAACTAGTCATAACTATTATATACACAAATTTTTTAAATACTGGTTATTTTTAAAATGTCAAAAGGGGTTTGAAATAAGTGCGTCAGACCGGGATTCAAACCCCCGAGCTCGGAACCCCTTCGTCTCCCAACTGAGCTACCCCCCCGCCTACACACTTTCCCCTGTTTTAATATTCAAGTCCTATACCGTGATATTTTTCCCTCCCTTTTGAAAAATTTTTCCTGGATTTTTTTTTTTAGTTATAGGTACTTAAGTAATTTTAAGCAATTTTAAAGGGGTAGGAGACTAAACCAGTGTAATACCATCACAGCCAAAGCTGGACGCCAAAAGTAAAGGGTGAAAAAAATGTGCAGCAGACCGGGGGTCAAAAACCCGGGGGTTTTTTTAAATATTTCTGATGCTCTATTGATGGACAACCCCCTCTACATAAAATTTTTTCCCGTTTTAATATTTAGGGCCCAACCCTTTACAATACCGGGGAATTGGTTAGAGTAGAGTCCCCTGTCCAATTTGTGGATCTAGGAAATATTGAATCTTTTTCTAAACCTTTGGGGCCCAGCACATATTTATGCAATCTCCCAGGCATATTTTTTTGACAACAAAAAATGGTTACCGACCCTTTAAAATTTCGGAAGAAAAAAATGAAAGAAAAATGCAAACTTGAAACGAAAGCCATATTTGATTCGTAAAAGTCAGGGGGCACGCCGGGGGCACCCCATCTGGACGCTCATGGACTTCTGTTTTTTTTTTTTTTTTTTTTTTTTTTTTTCTATTTGGGGAAATCAATTTTCAATTTTCCCGCACTTTCTAAAAAACTGAAACTGAGACTACCCGGTTTATACAGAGTCGTTTTCATCTACAAAAAGATATTTGGCTCAAATAATAACAAATCCCCAAAGGGTCTGTCACAACCAAGGGGACCTGATAATTTTGAACTTCATCAAAACCTCAAAAAAGGGTTTTTTTGATTTTTTGAGAGTGTCAGTTATCCCTGGTGAAAATTAACCATATTTGAGAACTGCAGCCTAAGATTTCAGAAAATTTTCAAAAATTTAATTTTGTGTAAAAAATGTTGTTTTTATGGAAGCCCGAAAGGGTCACAGAGCTAATAGTTTTTTTACGTTAAGCTGCGGAAAGGATATGGGCAAATACCCCCCGATGTGTTTTTAAAATAAACTGCATTTGTTCCCGTATTAACCCCCATCGCCTGTTTAAAGTTTTAAAATGCTTTAAAAATTCAAAAAAACTTATTAACTAATTAGCGAAATTCTTCTCCCTTTCTTTTTTGAGGTGAGGGCTGATTGACCCGGTTAAACATGGTCATTCAAAATTTCATCAGCGCTTTTAAACTTAAAAAAAGAGGAAAAGAACCGGTCAAATCAAAAAAAAGCTTCCCGGGGAATGAAGGAAAGGCAGAGAAATGAATTGTCGCTTATTTGGGGTATATTTAACCCAAAGTTAAAATTTTATAGTTTTGAAAACATTCCCCAAAGGGAAAAATTTGCAGCTTCGAATTGAAACTCCCCCAAATTTATGTGTGGGTAATCAAAAATAAACCCCCGATGTCGTTTAAAGGGCTGATTTGACGTGGGTTTTTTCTAAAAACCGGGCTCCCCATAAATTTTTTTGGGCCATGGTTTTTTACTCAACTATTTTTGTGAATGATAAAAAAGGAAAAACTGAAACTGACACAAAATTTTACTCTTTAAAAATTTTTAAATGTGAAAAAAACCAAAATCAGTTTTATAACAATTTACTGGGGGTAA
The DNA here is from genome assembly GCF_021730395.1 of Mercenaria mercenaria. Lineage (NCBI taxonomy): Eukaryota > Metazoa > Mollusca > Bivalvia > Venerida > Veneridae > Mercenaria > Mercenaria mercenaria. The sequence continues at coordinate 47,159 of NW_026461458.1, read as the reverse complement.
ACCCCCGCATTTGTTTTTCAGTTTTTTCATTCACATTTTTAATTAATTTGCTTCTCTTTTTTCCTTTTGGGTGGTTTGGCTTCACACTCCTCCGAAAAAATAGAATATTCAATATACCTTTTCTTTTTTTGGGGAAACGTTTATTGGTTTAAAAAATCATAGAGTTTTGTTCATTTTTTTTAATTTTAGAAAAAACATTTTTTTTTTTTTCCGCACCCAATGTATTTTAAAATCGACACGCTTAAAATACACTACCCTACCCAAAATTAATTCCCCAAAATTTTATATAACAGATAGAGTGAAAAAAAAGTTTAACCTGTTTTAAATACCATTCAATCTGTGTATGTTCAATTGGGGAATTGATGCGACTGTGCCTGTTACATAAAGGATGGGCAATTAAATTTTTTTTACCCAAAAAAAAAGCATTGCGTGCGTTTCTTTTATTTCATATAGTCTATGTTTTTATTGCTTAAAAATTTCGACTGCAGCGTTATGCTTATTTCAAAGCTAATTTCCTAATACACTCTTAATTTTAACCCCGTAAAAAATTTACTTACCGAAAAACAATTAAGTAAAAAGAAAGAGCACTGAAACCCTTTTCCAGAGTTTTAATGTTTTTTTTGTTTTTTTACTAGCCCAAAAATGGTACTTCAGTAGGCTTTCACATTGCCAATCAGCATCATGAGTCTTAAAATCCTTGCTTTTCAAATGTGTAAAAGCCCGTAAAAAAAAACCAACGGGGCGCAGAAAACCAAAAAAATGCACGTCCCCTGTCTGCTGTTGAGACACGCCCTATATGTGGCTCTTTCCTATCAACAGTGCGGTAACTAGCGTGGGGTTTAAACTTGCACACTTTTAGTTCCCCCACCCTGGCTCAGTGTATCGATTACCTGCCCAAATTGTTAAAAAAAAACCGACTACGAACAAAAGTTGTGTATAAATTTACGGGGGATTACTGATTTTTATTGATTGTTAAAAACTGGTTTCTCTACTGGGTAAGTTTTTTGTAAAAAAGCTTCCCTTGCCCCCTTTTGAGTAAATATCTCGCCCCGTTACACTGGTATTACTATTAGGAGGGTTACCTCAGAAAAAAAGGAATTTTTTTAATACTTGAAAAGTAAAAAGAGGGACAGTACCTACCGTAAAAAAGTAAAAACCCCTGAAATTTCATATTTTTTAACAAGTGACAACCCCTTCTTACAAAAGGTGTAAAATTTTAAAGGGAAGCCCAGAGTCATTTATTGTAAAATCATTTTCGCGACAAAATATTTAAAAAATTTTAAATCGCGAATTATAGAGTCAGTGAAGTATATATTACATTTGTGTTTTATCATACAGTACATAGTGCTCAAAAAAATCAAGCTAACTATAGAAAATTTCAACACTTATGAGGAAGGCGAATCCAAATTATTTCATGTCCCGCTTTAAATATGCAGTGGGAAATGGTCTTTTTATGGTAGACAACATCTTAAAAAACCTGTTACCTACTTTCGGGGATATGTTTCAAAAAATTCTTTTCGGGAAAGACAAAAATTAAATTTCAAAACAAAAAAAAAATTTTAAAGAAAAATCATTTCAAACTAAACCCTAAAACGTGAAATCCAATCTTTTTAAAAAAACTTTTTAAAACCATTTCCGCTGAGCATGGCATTTAAAAAATGCTCGGTTTTGCCCGGGGTGCGCATTTAACCTTTTCGGTTTGGCACGCTGGGCATGCGCAGGAGAAATTTTTTTTGCGCGGGAGCGCCGCTGCTGCGAGCATGGCAAACATTTCCGTTTTGACGGTTTTAACCGGCAACACGTTTCACTTTTCGCTTTAACACGCGAGTTTCTCGCGTTTTTCCCCCCAAATCGGGGAACAAACACGCAAAGGGGCCACGTAGGTCAAGTTTGAAAATAGGGCTTCGGGGTCAAAAATAGGTCACAAGGGTTGAATCAAAAGGGAAAAAATTTTGTATGCGATGGGGCTTTTTGTTTCAATTGTCTTTTTTAAAAATTTTGGGCAGAATAATTTCCTTTGGATCTGGTCAATTCGATAGGGGCATCGGGTCAAAACCCCGGCACTAGGGTTTTAAACAAAAAAAAACCTTTTGTATGCGATAGAACTTATTTTTCATTTTTTCTGGGTTTGGGTTGAATGTTGCCTTGATACAATCAGGGCAAGTTTGAATATGGGTTATGTGGGATCAAAAAGTAGGTCACTAGATCAAATCAAAGATAAACCTTGTATATGAGATAGAGACTGTATTTTTCAATTGATCTTTATGAGATTTGATCGAAATAATTGCCTTGGTAAAATCTAGGTAAAGTTTGAATATGGGTCATCTTGGGTCAAAAACTAGGTCCCCAGGATATATTTAAGAAAATACTTATTTAAACTCAAGAGACCACATTTTTAGTCCAATCTTAATGATAAATGGCCAGAATATTTGTTTCCATGAAATCACTAGGTCAAACAAGCTTACACTGTTATGGGGTGTTTCTCAGGTGAGCGACCTAGGGCAATCTTGGCCCTCTTGTTTAATTTACTACCATGTTCAGTATATCAACTTTCCTTTGCGCTTTATATTCCTGTATTTTCTGCATATCGAATTATGAATTACGCACAAATTTTCAATTTCACTTTTCACATAACTACGCGACACTGCATTGGCTCGGTAAACACACATTTTTTGTTTAGCACACTTTCAAGAGGTCCTGTAACCATTTTGAATTATTTGAAATGTAGAAATGTAAAATAATTGATAGAATTTATAATAACAAATAATTACATCAAATGTCATGCTTGTTGCATGACACTATATATATACACGGATGCTGTTGTAAATATATAGATGTAAGTGCAGTAAATTTATATTCATTTTATTTAATATTTTGTTAATCAATTACAAGCCCTAATGATGTTCAGAGATTTAATTTATTTACACACTGATTTTGAGCACTATTTTCCAAATCGCTCCGGAAAGGTGGTACCGCTTATAACACTCAAACACTCAACACAAAGATTCACTCCGCATCCTTCACAACCATACTGTGTTTCGCGTCGCTTTCCATGATTCGAACACATCTTACAGGTTCGCCCTTTTCCAAAATTAGCCGGCCAGCATTACCTGCCATTTAGCTGAATATTTCCCTTTAGCACGTCGCGTTTCCTTTTCTACATAAAGTCCCCAATTAGCTGCTTCGCGTGTTTCTTTTGGAAATCCAGATATGTCAGTGGCTTAGGTTTCCCTGTTCTTGTTTTCTACTGGCGATTTGGTGATCTTTTAATCAATAAATAGACTCTAACTATGGCAAGATCAACTAAAAACCAGAAAAGATATTTCCACCCCTTGGCTGACTTTCGCGCAAGAATGTACATTGCCCGTAGCTGATCCACAAGGTCAAGACTATTCATATACTTCGTGTAATTTTGTACGGTCTCCGGGCAAGAAACATCTTTCTGGCTTCCGTCTTTTTTGAACTTTTTGTCCTCTGCGTTGCTGGATCGAAGCTAGTAGATAAAACTAATACGGTCTTCTTGTCCCTCCAAGGTGTCGCAACCATGTTTCCTTTCTGCATCATGATAAATGTCCCCCGTTTCTTCGGCTTCTGCTAATTTTTTCCGTCTAGTCCTCGTCTATTGGATCTGTACGCGTAAGTTCCTTGCTGTTGTAATTCCTCGAATAGTTTATCCGTTTTTACAATACACATTATGATCGCGATTCAAAATTGGTGTCACTAAATCCATTACTCGTTCCTTTAAACCCTTGTCTCCCTCAAGGTTCTCTTTACCTGAATACACTTGAACGTCACTTATCCATTGTGAGGGCCCGTCCTTACTCACACTTTGATCCCATGTATTGTCGGCTTCATTGGCACATACTGTTTGAATCATAAGTGACCTGTATATCAAATCGTAGCCTCATCAACTGTTGTTTCACGGTGCGGTTTATAATTGGCCATCTAATTTGCATGCATGGCTTCAAGAATTTGTCGAATATGTGAAAGTTATGGTCTGGTTTTCAGCGTGTCGGATTGCATGATGTGTCAGCTACCTGGAAGTACTTACTGATTTTATCATACCGATCGCGTGTCATCTTCTCTTTTATTCTACATGGACTAAACATAGGATCGCTACTCTAGTACATATCCAAATTAGGTGCTTCAATAATCCCCGTCACAATTTGAAGTCCAAGATTTGCTCTTATTTCCCTAAATGTAACCTTCCTCTAGTTATCATCCAGCTGTTTCTTTTTTGTTGCATCCTTACTATTTTTATTCGCGATTTGTTGAGTCATCTGCGGTGTGAATAATAGAATAAAAGACATTTCAGTTTTGTTTACATCCATAATCATGGAAAGTCCCAGATTTCAACTGAAAACGCTAACATTTATCGGTCGAAAATTTGCACTCTATTCCTGTACCCCACCCACTTCGACGTCACGTCGGTTCCCATTCTGTCGCTGAATTGAGTCAACTATAGGCACATCGTCGTCAGAAGCATCGTCACTAGACATAGAAATATCCGAATCGTTCACGGTTTTATGAAATCCCATCATAAATTCCATTTCTGTGTCGTCTATATCCGAAAAATCATCGTATAAGGCTCATTTGTTCTGCTTGACGCTATTCCGTTATCGGTCTGGTATATTGTTGTTGTGATTACTTCGTATAAATTCTCTCTACTTCTCACTAACATTGTATTCAAACGGATCTTACGTATGTAAAAATCAACTGTTCCGAATCTAACTATATCCCTTAATGCAATCTATTTTTGTAGATTCAGTGTATCTTTGAGATCCAGTTAACTTTCAGAAGGAGAAAATATAGCATCTTTGCTTCTAGTCAGTAAAAAATGTCACTGCTGATTTATGAGACATGATAAAAGTAATTGTCGTGAAATGGACATGCTCATTTGTTCTGCTAGGTGGTTTGCCGTTATAGATCAACATAATATGACAATAAAATAATGTCAACTGATACATTTTAGTTAAACAAAATATATCCATTTACACTTATTCTATCGAAAAAGAATGACTCTAAGACTTAAGCTTTGCGGGTTTGCTACTGAACAATATTATAAAAAGAATGTACCAATGAATTTGTCCTCAAACGAAGTATACTTAACTATTTAGACAATGAGACAACGACTCTTTTAAAAGAGGTCCTTTGACCAGTTGGATTAACAAATTGGTCAATTACTTCTGTGAAGTGCATATTTGTTTGTTTAAACGTAAAATCGAAATAAATTTCCAAGGATTAACATCATAGGTCCGTGCAACATTTTCACAAGTGGCAAGCCACGAGTGAAAGTGTAAATTATGATGTTGACGAGAGAAATATATTTTGATCTTACATGTATAACAAACAAATTTTCTATTTTTGTTTATGCTTTTCAATGGTTTTAACTACATGACACACATTTTACCCGCGTCAAAAGTCAAGGTCAAATTGACCCAGAGCAGTAGAACACACATTTGATACGGAGGTCACTTATGATCCAGAACTATTGATTGAGGTAAGTACGCCAAACGTCCAGTACACAGTAACCAAATAATCTTTGTTCTGCGATGCGCTGGTTGTTTTGCATATTTCTATGTCCGGTTTACACTCGATTGCCACGGGATTTTTTTATTTACTGTGGGCGATTTTTTTAAATTTTATTTGTCAGGGACCCAGTTTCATGTGTTTATATAAAACAATGACGTATCTAACCTTTAATCCCCCTGATAATCGTGTTGTTATCGTTTATTTGTATCTGTGCAGACCAGGAAGTGTTTTGCATCCGCCATATCTTTTATAGCACGTTTTATGACGTAACGTAAATCATGACGTCATAGTGTTTCTAGTAGCGCGTTTTTTGTACCTTAGGCTACCTACGGTCGTGTGGGATTAAAGATTTAACTATTATACCCTTTTAGCGCATCACACTCACCCTACTCTTTATTCTGTAATATAATACTTGTTTTATTACATCGTTCACATAATTGGATTGAATCGAAAGTTAAATGTTCACTTTATATTATTTGTATTGTGGGAGGTGTCGGATGTGTAGGCTCCCCGTTTTGTACCTCTTTCCCGCACCCGTTCAGCGGTGACGGATCTTGTGGGACAGGCAGATATTTAAGCGCCTGTCCGCTGTGGGAAGTCACTCCGCAGCTTGGAAATCCTAGTGTCAATAAGATCTACGCCATTTTGAAACGCATTTAAATTTGATTTTAGCATTAGTCAAAGCTATTCCTTGTTTACTATTTCCAGTCTGGTAAATTATATCTTTATAATAGCTTTATCATACTTAAGTAATTTGCCTTAAGTAATACTCGCTACAATAAAAAGTACATGCTTTAATAGCTAGATTTTTTTCTTTCTTTCTTTTTAAGTACAGTAGGCCTATACTTGTTGATAAGTAACTTGTAAGAAGTAAAGTTTTCTTTTCATTTGTCTGTAAATAAATTTGACGCAAGTAGAAACTACATTTATAGATTTCTGGATCTTCATGAATTAAGTAATTTTATTAGTTGTTTCTTAGTCGCCGACATCTCCCCGTATTTACACAGAATTTCATTGTTTTGCCTTTATAAAACGCACTTCGGTCTTTTCCTGAATAGCATTACGGTTGCTATGTAGATCTTTGTGTATTTTTCGGTATTTCTGCAAATGATCAATGCTTACTGGTATATAACATTAAAATTGATAGACCGAAATTTGGCTTTAATCTATCTTATAAAACGTTCCAACATCAAGTACACTGCGGAGTCGTCTATTGCTTTCACAGCACTTGGATTTCCAACACATGTGATCACTCTTTGTCCGTCGTCTACGTTAGTATTAGTTGTTGTACTAGTCAGCCTGTTCGTCCGTCCGTCTGACAACAAAGCAAGTGTTTAAATTAAATCATTAACAGAGGAACCTCACCAGGTCTTGCGTCCTACACGATATTTTCCTGGGCTCAACTGAGATCAGCGCATCTAGGTACAGTAATAACTGGTATTTGGTTGTTGTGATCAACTCGTGTCTGTGACTGAATTTATATTGTGGTTGCGGGAAACTGGCCAAGAGTCAATGCTACCCATATTATCCTTATCTACCCGTGCGGCTAGCAACAGTTCCTTGTGCAGTTACTGAATGAATCAAGGGAGGGCGGCGTGGGGGAGCATTTCGTGTTCTACGAGCTCTTGTTTGACTTAGCACTTGTTCACTATGATGTATTGTCATGTATTGCGTAGGTTCCATAACTCTATTTTTCATTTTTATATTATGCTACTTCTTTTCGACTAAGCAAGTTTTGCTATGTTAGTGTAGATATGCTGGTATCTAAGTAACCCCTTGTGGGAAAGAAGTGAAGCGTAACCATAGTAACACACTTATTGACTTTGATGATATGACATGCAATGCGAACGTCCCACAATTTTTTTTTCTTTTTCACAAAGTTACTCCTTATACGATATTGCAATGTTCTTGGTGTTATCGGCTATAATATAAGCATCGCAAAAAGGAGAAAGTATCATGACTTCAAATGATCGCCTTAGTTGCACATAAGAATGTTTGTTTTCATAATTTTAACTTTTTTGGTCACAAAACTTTTGGATATACTAATGCTATGATTTTGAATTAATTTCACACAAATCATTCTCATGTCACCCTCTACAAAGATTGCTCAAATTATTCCGAATCGTAAAAAACCAAGGCCAAGGGGGAGTGTGGTCACTTTATCCTATATGTTTATAGTGGAAACTGCAAGCCCGAATTTAAAATAATGTTACACAAATGGTCCTTGCGTGACCCTCGCCCGACCGTGGCTGCTAGGGGAGTGGTCACCTCTTCCTATATGTATATAGTAAAATAATTTCACACAAATTGTCCTTGTGTGACATCATACAAATACTGTTAACATTTTTCTGATTTGTAAAAACCTGGCTACCAGAGGGAGGTCGTGGTCACTTTTCATCAACAACTTCTTTAAACAACATCTCCTCCAAAAACACAGTATGGATTTGGATGACACTTAATGCAAATGATCTCTGGGTATCCCTCTTTCAAAGCTATTCAAATGGTTCCGGTTCAATGAATAAATGAGATTTTTGGTTAAAATCCTTTTATCAAGCGCTTTAATATTTTACATGTGATATATGGATGACTCTTTATGATACTTGTCCATATTATTGTCCTAAGTTAAAAAATTGCCACACCCCTGTGTGTGACCTGTGCTTATTTTGTATAATATCAGTATATGCAAAGATATAGAAGTTAATTTTATTCTCACATAACCCAGGTTCAAGACATTGATGTCCTTTTACAATGTGTATGCTGTCATTATGTTCAGTATTTTATGATTAATATTTATTAGATTATATTCAAATACTCAAGATTATTTAACTTTGAGGAAAGAGAGATAGTTCTATAAGTTTGTTTTACATAAACGATTATTTGTTTTTAGACTTAGCTCGGAGAACTAACTTAAGATGGCTCTAAATATAGAATTATTCACATATTTCCCTATTCGCAATTAGCATTGAACAACTAGTTTGCTTCTCATAACTAAATACTTAAACATTTTAATGTTGACTTCTCGACTTAAAAAATACGTTTTTATTAACTTAGGTGTTGCCAAGATTGTTAAAGACATTTTCTTTTTTTTTCGGTTTATTTTGCACTTTGTCTTGTGCAATCTCAAAAAAAAAGATTAATAGAGTTTCCTATATGATTTACAAATGCTGCAAATATCAATGAGGTCTTAATTTTATTAATTTGTGTTCTGTGAATACAGTAACATGTGTTCGATGCCCGTGAATTTTAAATATTCGATCAAATATCAGATTTTTGTTTATTAAGCCTCCCATTGTATCTCTAAAGTAATTTGTACCTTGTCGATTTTCATGTAGAAATATTTCATGTTTTATATAGCGGAAGATTACGCCAAATTAAGAATGGGTCGTTCCTTTAGCCTTTCATGATCAAACGCCGTTAGCTGCATGTATAAATTTGTGTCGTACTCAGATGAAAACATTACATATATTTTTTTTTGTTTTTTGTTCCATGTATCTGAGATTTATACTTTAGTATACAGTTTAAAAAGAATTGATAAAAAAAACAAGTGTTTTTTCCACCTATGTTAAACTTCACTCATAAATCTTGATAAATTTCAATTTCATTTCAGCCTATTTGAAGGAGAAACAAAGCCTATCGAAGTAAAATGTTTGATAACGAATGAGTTTGATTTCACAGTAAGTTATTTTTTGTAAGCATTAAGGTATTAGATCACTAATAGTAATGTTTACAAAATGGCCTTTGCTTGGTATATTCTGAAAGGTAACTATGTTTTGCACTATTTTGCAATTTTTAAACAACTTTTACCGTGCCGTTTTTATAAATTTTGTATAACGTATTGTATCTCCTCAAGCTCAAGTACAGGCAAATTTCAAAGTGATAGCCACTATCCAAAACGTTTGCAGAGAACTCATTTTACCATTCATTTTAATAAAAGAAACATCAAACTATTGATAAACAATTATAGAACACAAAATAAAAATGTCAATATCATTTTTTTCTATGGTGCCTCAAGTAAACGGATTTAATGAGACAGAATTCATACTTCAGCATTGAAAAAATGAGGTCGAATGCTGTGTTTCTGTTTTGAATTTTGCCTACGCCATTTAAAAATAACCTTAGGAATAATGTAACCTACCTAAATTTATTCCACAATATATAATCTAAGAATGAAAGCAAAATAGAGATCTTTCACCGCGTGTAACTCAATATTTTTAAAGATGTGTAACTCTACCCCTTCTGTTTGAGTAGTAAATTCACTTTGAACACCAAGAAATCGCTTATAAGATTAATCTTTTTCCATTTTTGTACAAGAAATCAATAATAAGTCTTGAAAGAAGTAAAAACTTACTAGAAAAAAAGGAAAATAAGGGAAAAACGATTTGGTCCCAGTAGGGCTTGAACCAACGCCCACCTAAGAATTGCAGTAAAAGTATTTATGGTAAGAATTGAATACCCTTCAAAAAGGAGATTCTCTATTAGTGATCTAATACCGTAAGACATTTATTAACATGTCCTACCTCCTTAACAATATCAATATTTCAATATCATGATATTCACACAAATCTAAAAGTACGTTAAGTTTAAACAAACGCTGTACTGCATAGTATTTAGATTGACTGTTTTATCTAGAGCACTGTGTGGAGAACAAATATCTTAAACAAGTTAAAGCATAGCAAAAGTTCCTTCTAGGGCATATCTATATAAATATAAAATGATCATCTTGTAACATTTTGGTTGCAATGTCTGTTTTATACTGCCAAACATTTCAAGTAAGTATTTACGCTAGTTATTTAACATAATCATTTACTATTCGATGCGTGAATTTGTTGCGCATAATTAGAGGGTCGCAATGGGGTTTGTTTTCATATATTAACTATGCATTTAAAGGTAACGATAATATTTAGTTGTTTACATTTAAATTTGCTGATATATGTCTATCTGGTCGACTGAATGTATGTTATGTTCCTCAAGAGTGGAGGAAATAACATCCTCGGGTTTAGTAATATGTAATCCACGGAACGCGTTCAGTCAGAGAGTCGCCTCAATTAGGAAAGAATAGTCTAACGTCAGAGGTTATTTCTAAGGTCACGGAGTTTTATTGGCCAGCTTGTAATGACAACAGCTTTCGGTATCAGTAGCTCAGTCAAGTGTGACTTATTGAACTATAATATTCCTTCTCAAGAGAAGGAATAATAAGCACCGTCCCTTGCCGGCTTTAGGATACAAAATACCTATGGTATCTCCCTGCAGATCGGTACGACTCCTTCGGAAAGAAAGTCCTCCGTTTAATGTGGGTGGCAACCATTTAGCCGGGAGGAGGGCATGGTCCATAGCACCGTTGGGGTGATGCGTTTTGTTTTCACGTGTGTATCCCATATTTAGTATTGGATAGACTAACTAATCGATTGGCCTCTAATTCTCTAATTCGGTGAAGAGAGTTTAACTGTCGTATTGGCCCGTTATGGTCGATCGGCTGGTAAGGCTAAGCGTTAGGAAACTCACTTTTACGTTTTCATCTTCTAATGTGGCATTTCATACTGCATCGAAATCCTTTCATATTCACATCGCAAATACATTTTCAGTTTTAAGCGAATTGACTTTGCACAAAGTCCAATGTAACTCGATACTGTTATCACATTTTACTGTTTAAGCACACTTCATACTTCATTCTAATACCGGTATTTCAAACGCTGCTTCTGTAGGTGCCTACATGGCCGAGTTGTTAAGATCGCTGACTCCAAATTCCTTGACGTAAGATCGAAACTACACTTGAAGTGTAAAATCGTCTACCTAGGTGCTAGCCTAATCCTGCTAACAAACGCTTGGATAGGCACATGGGTATTTTCCCACCAGCAAAATATTTGGAAATTCGCAATATGACGTCGGTGTTACTATTTACCTAACAAACTTTAAGAAGAAAACATGCTTCTGCACTTTTCTGTTTCCTCTTATATCAATGAATATGAAGAAGGTTTTCGTTTGTTTCAGTTTAAAGTAAAAATATATCACATCGACGGTGTACGCCACATGCAAAATATTCACGAGGAGTTTAGGTCATGTTTTACATGTGAAACAGTCATATATCCTTTCATTTTATTTTTCAGTGGTTTTAAATATATTTTACATATTTTACATCCTTGTGAATAAAGTGTCTATCCAATACGTGTGTTGTCCCTGTGAAACTACTAGATATGTTTCGGTTTAATATTTGAATGTTTCAATGAAAACAGGACATAATTAATAAGAACGCTCCTCGTAATGTAGTGTACATTACATGTACTATTGGAATTATATGTAAATAGCATGTGTTCACAGTGCCATATCGTCCATGCTAAATGATACTTACAAAATGTTTGCTTTCTCACTGTTGAACATGTCCGAACGGTGCGATTCGGTAATATTTCACTTTTATCATACTCTGTTTTTATCATAGACTCCTAGTTGATTAAAGCCAACTAGTACTGTATACCACGTAACTGAAACTTTGAAGTTCTGTAGAATCCTCCAGGACAAGTGTCGCTTAAAAGTGATGTCTTTATTACCGTTATAATTACTTCCAAGGTCAGACTATATTTTCTGTAAAAATATTTTTCTTAACTGATTTATAAGTGAGAAACGGTTTAACTTGCAAATGCGGCTTAAATTGTTCGATGTCAGGCATACGTCTGTAAATAACTAATATTATTCAAAGTAAATTCAGGTATTTTTTGTTGCACATTACGGACTTATGGTGAAGTTATGTGTACATTTACCAAGGGATTAAAATACGCTTCACATAAGCGCTTAGACCCTTCTCGCACATCATACCTATAGTTTCGACTATGTTTAACGGAATGTGCACAGAATGGCAATAGTGGAGGTTATAAGACGTGAAATAGGCTCGAATTGTGCACTTTTTAGAAGAGTTTGGATCCTTATCTGATATATTACTATTATCTATAACGATACATTTTAGATTTAGAACCCACCTCTACACATCCTTTTATCATTGTAAATTGTATGGGTCAGAGTTATGTCTCTTGAAATAATTTATAAAAGCATTAGTATACAAAACCCACCATGTACTTATTTATGTGATGCAAATGTCCCTTTACTTTATGCGAAATGTATGTCAGAGGAAATTATTAATCAATTTGGTTGCTCAAAAATGAAAATAAAATGTTCATACGTATATGAGAGTTATAGCCATTGTATTTGTAATTTATAGAAAAAATTGACAACACTTATAATGGTATATTTAAAGTGCTTTTTTTAAAATAGTTTTGTTCAGCTATTTTTCCGAAAACGATTTTATAAGCAGTATAGGACATACTCATGGGTTGTGAAAAGGAGGGTATATTGTTTTGCAGATGTCAGTCTGTCTTTCGGGCGGTGTCCGGATGAGAACTATTGATTTTGAGATCAGTAGGTCAAAGGTCAAGGTCACAGTGCCCCGAAACAGTTAAACGGTTTCCGGTCAATAACTTGAGAACTCTTGGGCTAGGATCAGAAGACTTGATATGTGGATATTGATCATTACAAGCAAATTAACCCTATTGATTTTAAATTTCAGTAGGTCAAAGGTCAATGTCACAGTGACCTAGAACAGTTAAACAGTTTCTGGAAGATATTTTGAAAACGCTTAGACCTAGGATATTATTAGGGAGGTTAATCATGACCAGCAAGTGAACTCTGTTGATTTTGAGATCAGTAGGCCAAAGGTCAAAGTCACATTGACTAAGAATAGGTCTATGGTTTCATGAAAACTCAAGAATATTTAAGCCTAGGATCACGAAAATTTATAAGGTGGTTGATGATGACTAGCAAATGACTTTGTTTGTTTTTAAGATCTGTAGGCCAAAGGTCAAGGTTACAGTGACCCAGAAAAATTAAATTAAAATAACTTCAGAACGCTTAGTCCTAGGATCACGAATTTAGATAAAGTGGTTTATCATGACCAGTAGATGACCCCTATTGATTTTGAGATCAGTAGGTTAAAGGTCAAGCCGACAGTGACACGGAACATTTGAACCGTTTCTGGATGATAACTTGAGAGCCCTTGGGCCTAGGATCACCAAACTTAATGGGGAGATTAATCATCACTTAGTCTAGCAAATGACCCGTATTGATTTTGAAGCCAGTAGACCAAAGGTCAATGTCACATTGACCAAGACCTCTAAAACATATTTTGCCAAATAACTAGAGAATGCTTTGGTCCAAGATCAGATTTGATACGGAGGTCACTTATGACTAGTAAATGTCCCATAGTTATTGATCTGAGGCCATTTCGTCAAACGACCAAATAATATTTGTTCCTTGTGCAGTTTCTGACTGCATCAAAGGGGGCGTTTTGTGTTCTACGTGCTCTTGCTCAATATGTCAGTCTGTCTGTCTGTCTGCCTGTCTGTCTGTCTGTCCGTCCGTCTCATTACCTGTCAATGTCCTAACACATTTTTCAGATTCTTGTCTTCCGCGTCGTTATTTCAGATTTGTTTAAATTCGTGTATCATTTCATTTGCACTACAGAAATATCTAACAGTTTTTCCTCAGAGCCAAGAATAGGTATAAACCTTCAGATCAAGGTCAGATGTGAAAAAGGCCAATAAATTATATAAACATAATTATATGCAATCACTTTGTCATACTTACAAAAGCTTTAAAATGTTCCCTTAATATATGCTTATCGTTTGTAGGACATGAGTTGATAAGATTTAACAACTGAATAGTATCCGCAACTATTTTGATATTGTATAAACTTTGTAATTGAACACAGAGTTAGTGTTTTTGTTTTTGTTGTTTTTGTCAACAGAAGAAAGGTCAGTGTCATTATAGAAGAATTGCATTTCGACATTCTTATTCCTTTTCACAAGTATTTAACTAATTATTGATCTTATATAAAGAATGCGTTATCCTTTATTCAGTTCTCATGGTATTACTTTACTTTGTTTTCGTATTGTTTTAACACCAACTGTATATGCCTCATTTGAAAAGGAGACATATTTTGTCTCCATACATGCATATATTGAGCAAAATTTAAAAGCAAGTGTCAATGAGAATCTACATAACGAGTTGATGCTTTTTTTCTCATTTTCATTTTATATTCATATGAAAACATGATTAATACATCCGAAAAACATTTCCGTGAAAATGTATACTGATATATTCTTTTTCTTTATCTAAAACTTTTTATTCAGCCCGTTAAAACAAATTTCATTTCGTCGATGATAACATCTGAAACTCGTCTTCAAATATTTTGCGAGGTGTTTTCATTCTTACATACATTATAATTTCAGCATGTCTTCAGGTGTATTTAAAGGCTGTCGTTGTTTTCTCTATGGTGGCTATGTAAGGATATTTCGTGATGTTGCGTTGGCTTGCACGCGATTTATGCAGCGTTTCTTTGTGTCGTCCTGGCAAACACGCCAGCACACCATAACACAATTTTGAAAGTTGTGTGTGTTGTTTTGGTATGTGCGCCAACACGACAAAACGAAACTGATGAAAATACACAGAACACGACAGAAGGATACAAGGAGCTCTTTCATACATTTGATGGATTCTAAAACTTTCATTGGAAGATAATAGGGAGCAGCTGTTGGCGAGAAAGTGTTTTCTTTGCAGTGGAGGGAGAACGTCATCCAGTCGCTCAAATTTACATATCAATTTTAAGTCCCTAAAGAGAGATTTGCAGCTAGATGAATAAAATGATAACATGTTTTTAAAGAAAAAGTCTAGAAAAAAGTTTGAACTACCATCTTCGTACCTGTAAGAAATGTCAAAGGTTTAAAAGTCATTATTATTTTGGTTACAATAAATTATTGTACATAAGTCGATTGTCAGCATTTCTGCAAGTTTGGTAGAACGGTTCTGCTTTACTTGTCTTATTTCTATTATTTTTAAGGGACAGCTGCCAGTACTTGAAAAACCGTATAAGCCTATTTTTTTTTTGGAACAATTTTGCATTACATGTGAAAATGACATACCATGTTCTTCTTAAAATTATGTTCATAATAAAATTCACGAAATGCGAGATTTTCTGTATAAACTGAATGTCTCTACTACTATTATCAGTGACAATACAGAGCATCTTAGTGTCAGCATTTAAAGCCTTTTACTTCTTGCGAGATGGGTTTTCTAAAATGCAGATATACATTGGTCACATGATACATGATAAAAATTATAGTATTGCTTAGGAAGACAACAGCAGGTACCTACATTCACTTTGATTCTACCCAACTGGTTCTGCACAAACTTGGAACATTATAACTATACAAAGCTTTAGTTCATCCACAGACATTCTTATTTACAATAAAGTATCAATACAGCTTATATCTGGCATGAAAATAACTTTTACTTGGCGGAAAATTAGCACTTTATACTAATATGGACTACTTTCGGTGTGACAACAGAGGCATAATCAGCGAATGTCGTTCCTTATTTGAATGCTTTCTCAAGAATCTCCACTTTCTTTTGATAAGTGAATAGTTTTGTTAAAACCAAGTCGTCAAGCTGGCCATGACGCTTTGTCTTATTTCATATGAACATACAAGGATAGTTCAGCTTTGTTATGCATGTTTTAGTTTTCTGCATTTATGCCCGATTATACAGAAAACTTGTACAGAAAATTGCGACAATCGACTACAGTACTGATAACTTAATAAAAGTGAGAATTAATTACTTCATGCTTTTAACATATTATCGAATTGGAATAAAGTTTTACAGCGACATAAAACTTATCATGTACCCCATCCACCAGATTTATATATTCTCAAAACGACATAGCCCTTAACACAACGTGAGTACCTGCAGTGTAAAATGAAAAGATTTATTACAACTTGACGCCATCTGCTGCATATTGAAACCGCTTTGATAATGCAGAGCGAATAAAAACTTGATGTCAGGCGATCAAATTTGAAGACTTTTGACGAAACATAAGTTCATGAAGTGTACATGTAATGAAACATTTCATGAAAACGTTGCGACAACTAAATAAATGCATATTGAAACCGTGCCGTGTAATTTTGAGCGGCCTATAAAATTTTGATGTCATGCAACCGAATGTGAATCCGTTCAACGCAACACGAGATCGGTCGGTGAAAAATGAATTAATTCAAACTCGGCGGCGTCATTTGTATACTGAAAACGCGTTGTAAAATTTAGAGCAGTGTATGAAGTTTCCATGCCATGTAGCCAAATTTGAAGCCAGATAACGAAACATGAGTAAGTGCATTGTGAAATGAATTGATTCAGTACAACTTGAGGCCGTCTGATGCATATCTATTCATGAAACTTGTCGTCATGATTATGTCATCTTGTCATCTGCATTGAAAATATAAACCTAAGCTTATCAACTTAAAGGAGTATCTCACCTCGATTGGGGTAATACAGAACAGTGGAAAAGAATATATGTTTCAGTATCTCTCGAAAAGTGCTTATATCAATATATATGATAAAGTTTATAGTTTCTTTATATCTATTTATTTCATACCTATATAATCTTGTAAAAAGATCGGCTTGTATTTCACAATTACACATCACTGGTAGAAAAATTCCGTATTGTACCTTTTAAGATCTGTATTGTACATTCCGTATTGTATGCTGCCAGACTACTTTCATTAATATGCATGTCCTGAGACAGTTCTATAAATAGCAAGCATAAAACGTCACTTAGTTCCATATTAATGTCGATAAACATTAAAGATTTCGTTCAATAACAAAACAACAAACAAAAATTGTAGTAGAGGTATATAATAAAAGGTTCATTATAACAGTAGGTAGATCTGGGATTTATATTCGGGTCTCATGAATTTTGCAATGTCGGATCACACTTGATGCTTGCGCGCCTCGTGAGATTCGATTTAGCAAAAATCCACTTGAGCCGAATACAGTATCCCAGATATAAACCTGTCAAACTAAATCTAAAACAGTTATCAAAACATTGTACCTTTCTTTTGTTTTTACTCCAATCGAAATAATGTACCGCAACTAGGAGTTGTAATTATAACATTATTTTATCAAAACATACAGTAGATTGAGCGATTTATATGTCATTTCATTAAGAATGTCACGCCATTAAGACGGTCTTGAAATAAGGCAATGATAAATCTATAGAAAAACAAATAAACGACAATGTAGCAACTAAAAAAAAATACAAAAATTTATAAAATGACCGACAAATCAGTTGTTAAAAACCTGTGAAAAATGACATGTGTGCCAAATTCTGACGGATTTGTTTAATAATCTGACGTGTCAAGATTCACGTAAAGTCTTTTGAAACTTCCCCTTGAGTGAATTTTCGTTTTAGTTCTGTACGCCTTGGTTTATCATAAAGTGTATACCAAATAAGAAACACTGTCAAAACAGGTTATTTCTATTGAACAACACATTTTGTCCATATGTACTTTAACTGTTCACGTTCTATTTTGTAGAAGATATCAAACATCTTTTTTCCAGAAGAATTTTATCACTACTTTAAAGATCATTGTGTGTCTAACATATTTCCCCAGGTACTCCGGGTGTTGAAATGACCATAATAAACCATATACATTTCAATAAAATTCAAAACTTGCAAAATGAAAGTGAAAGTAGAGCTGTCAAAATGATAAAAAACCGCAAATTCTCAAAAAATATATAACTTAATTGTGTTTTTCCTGGAGTACCCAGATAGGTATGATAGACACACAACAAAACAAATTTAGAGAAGAAATATGTTTTAAAAAAAGTTTGATATCTTCTATGAAATAGAATGTGGTCAGTCGCGAAGTACATGTGTTGTATGACAAAATACATAATACCGAACAAGGTGACCTTTATAGAAAGTATTTTCTACTTCTTCTGAACAATCCCTTATATACGGATCAGATCGGGAAACCCAGTTTCCGTTTTCCTCGCAGGAAAAGTCTTGCATAGCGAGGAATCCTCCGAGTACTGCCTTAATTTTACTCGAAGTACCGATTGTTATAGTTTTATTACTCAGAGTCGAAATTATACAGGTAACACTATAATTATGATTTCTGGTATTTTATGGCCACTCCGCGCGACTCCGAGGTTGTATTAACCAACTAATTGATCATTTCGAGTGACGCGAGACGATTTCACGAAACTCCGAGCAGTTATGAATGGATATTTTATTATATGATTAGCTTTCTTTTACAGTTAGATTTTGTGAAATTTGATATTGAAAAGGTTCTGACCATACAAATTAGATTAAAGATATAATTACTAAATCAGTATTAAATTAATTACTTTATGATAGATAAACTTTTAAATAACTGCCGTAAAAGAAAGTGATTTGTTAAAATTTGATATTGAAATAATTTCTGTCTTTGTGATTTAAATTTAGAAATAAAGATAGGTAAATGTACTAAATCAAGCATAATTTATAATTAGATAAACTTTAATATAACAACTGCTGAACAGTTAATTGTTAAGTATGTCAAGATTCTGGTTACATGACCCTGAGAAGTGCCTACGCCTTTAGTATCTTGGACAATGGTTTGGGTCCAATCGCTAAGGTGACTATGTCTTAGACTAGCTGACAAACGATGTAGAATAAAACGTAGACCTGGTGAGACCAAATATCTCATATATAGAATTTTCCTCTGGCTACATTGCCTAAATGATTTGTGTACCAATAATTCGTTAATGATTTCTGTTAGGAGCTAGACAATTTTAGGGATCAGGCAAATCACTAAATGTTTTAAACTATCAATCTTCAATTAAAAATGATTAGCTCAAACTCCTATAAGCTGGAGACTCTATACTTGACTGTTCTTTTTGTTGAAGTTCCCGTCAGACAATGTCTTTGAATCAACAACATACGAGTCCTATCGCATAGATGTTCGGCCTCTGTCCTCTCGTACACTGTATGATTGCCCTGACTCCTGGATGCTCAGCGCCTACATGCTATCATATGTAGCATTCAACAACCATATAGGTATATCCCCGATGCCTTGGCGGTACTTCGCCAGTAATGCTGAACCGTCTTTAAGCTGGAACTCTCTTACTATCTCAGTAGGGTCTCTGTCTCAGCTTTCCGATGCTCAGCCTATATTTGCTATAATATATAGCATTCAACTATTATAAAGGTAAAACTCCTATGCGCTGGCCCTATAGATCGAAACCTTGTTGAAATTCTGCAACTCTTCTTTAGTCTATGAACTTCAAACGTCTTCTTTTTTAATAATTTATCCGCCCTGACAGGGTAACTGCAATAGTCTCCTTATCAAGTTACTGGGATAAATTATTAGTTCAATCCTCGATGTGTCTTCTTCGACCGCTGGATACCGAATGAGCTCTCTGTCATCCATCTTCCTATTTATACCCCAGCAGACGTTCTGTTTTTAGAACTTGTTTCTGATTGGTCCAAATTTAAACATAACGCTTTATAACGAGATCTTACTCTATCAAATATCTGGTTCCCTTAAACTTTTGTATATGGCATAATGTGCAAAGCTGCGACACTACCATCCACATAATGAACCCAAATCAGCAACAAATGACCCAAATTCTATTATTAACAGCAATTCAACAATAATTATAGCAATGATAGCATGGAAAGGGAGTCAAGCACTATCTGTGCTTAATGTGTTACGTTATCAATATATCAAACATACAAATTATTCTCAAAGTATGATATTGAAATACTTTCTGACTATGCTATTTAAATTAGAAATAAAGTATGTAAAATGGACTAAGTTTAAGAATTATATAAAAACAAACTTTTAAATAACTGGCGTTAGAGAATAGTGAGTTTTTAAATA
Organism: Mercenaria mercenaria; assembly: GCF_021730395.1. Taxonomy (NCBI): domain Eukaryota; kingdom Metazoa; phylum Mollusca; class Bivalvia; order Venerida; family Veneridae; genus Mercenaria; species Mercenaria mercenaria. The sequence goes on along the minus strand of NW_026461458.1, from coordinate 26,886 downwards.
GCATATTGAAATAATTTCTAACAGTGCAAGTTAAATTCAGAAACAGATTTATGTAAATTTAATTACTTTTTAGTAAATAAAGAACTATATAAAACTAGATAAACTTGAAGATATTGACCTTGAAGGAATAGTGCTATGAATATTACGGGTCTGTAAGGAAAAAATCCGAAATGAAAATGTACACGAGGAATGGTCCTAAACACTTTACAAGATCCTTAAGACAAAAACTGTTAACCTATATTCATCACACTGTTCGCCAAACGTGCACTGGTTTTTCATGGCTGCCATGTCGTACATTTAAAGGTGCGAAGACAGTCGGGCCCGTTATGTTACCAATCCGTTTTAAGCATGTTGTGTTTCATGTATTTGTTGCAATCATACGTACTTGAAATATAAACGTTTTAGAAACCCGAAACCGACCTGGACTATCTCAAACAAAGGAGCTTGTAAATAACTCAGTCATCATTCTCGGGATAGGTCTGCATGGTTTAAATAGACCTGTGAGATGATTTGAAAACCTCGCTCACTACGCTAATTTGATTCACAAATCCCCTGACAGGTCTATTAACACCATGCAGACCTTTTCCGAAAACAATAACTTTAACCTTTTACCGCTTCGTTTTACAATAAACGGTTTCAATTTAAACTTCAATGCGAATTCTTGCAAATCCACGAATCGCGCTTAGGCTAGCAATTTTTCGATGATTTAGAAAGATTTCCGTTGTAGTTATATCCGTAATAACGCACACAAATAGTATCAATATTTATATATTGTTTTTACAAGTTTGCTACAAATATGAGTAGTCATTCTATATCTATTTTATACATTTAGTCGTGAACGTTTATTTGCAACACGAGACCTTGCAGTATATTACCATATTGGACGAACGTGCGTACAGAAAAACCTGTATTTTTTGCAGTATTTGGACGGTTGAACAGTCCCATGCTAAACATACAATAAAGCCCTAAACGCGTGAAAATGTTCCGAATGTACATCGGGTGAGTTAAGCGCTCTATGTACAGATTGAGTATGCGTCTTGAAATAATAAAAAAAAAACTAATTTTTAATTTAAACTTAATTAAAATAAATATAGAATACAAAGGTGATTTCAATCGTACCCAGCTTGGATAACCAGATAGGACTCGCCTAGCGGCTCGTCCAGTATGGTTTTCTCAGCTGGGTACTCGTCCAAATATATCTACGTATTGTACAGAACAATGTTAAATAACCTAATATTAGCGTTACATGAGTAAATAACCATTTTGCTGTCCATTTATGGTGTATAGTCAATGTAAATATGAAGCATATGACGGCGTCAAGTTGCACCGAGACAGTCCATTTTGCACTGCACGTATATAAGCTCTGTTGAAGGGTTTCTCAGTGCGCTGCATGGCGTAAAGATTTAACACATCGCTTATTAAAAAACAACGTGGTCTCAATGTGCATTAGACGGCGTCAAAATGTAATGTCTCATTACATTTTACACTGCACGAACTGAGGTTGCGTCGAATGTCTTCACATTGGGCTCCATTGCACCATAATGTGCCGAACGGTTTCACATTACACTGCATTGCATCACGTTTTATTAAATCAAACAACACGGTTTTAATATGCATTACATGGCGTCTAGTTTTGATGAATCATTTCATTTTACACTGCACGCTGTTGTGTTGGACTTCTCACGTTGGGCTGCACTATAACTTGTCGGACTGTTTCATATTGCGGTGCATCGCAACATGACTTTTAACGACGTAAGTTTTCTACATGTTTAAAAAGATAAAGTTTGGTTTTAAATGGTATCTTAATACAATGGATTGAATAAAAAGTTACAGAATGCAATATTAGACAAGACGGCGTTAAAATGCACAGGCTGGCTTGTTAATGAATGGATTGTATAGTTACTATTTTGTTCAGCAACCGTCGCCTATATATATATATATATATACTTGCTACTGTTGGCTTGATACGGAACACTTTGCTTCCTCCCTTTAGTGTACATATTAGATATAATGGATGAACTATGATTACGGTGTTATTATTGCTTCTCCTAGACGTTACAACCACGTAAACATCACTTTATTTATTTTGTTTTCTTTCTCGTTTATGCAGTATGTAGTTCCATTCTCTAGGAAACACTCCTGGCTGTATTTGACAGCTTACAAGTAAAAGATGTTTCAAAGGACGGTGCCATTGTATACAAAGTTAGGGTTTTGGAAGAAGATGATAATGGTAGAACGCCGAAAGACCCGAAATTTAACGAAAGATACAAAACCGTTTTCCATACTCTGGCCGAAAGAGAAAATAAGGTAAAGTTGTAATATATCAGTATCCGCATTCTATTCGTTTAATGGTTAAAGTGCAATTATCATATTTGACATCGCTAAGTATTTCTTCGTGTAAAAAAATATCAACACAAATTATCAGAGAAATGATCACTTGATCACTATACGTAAAATGTGTTCTATTTTGAATAATTCATGTACTGTACGATAGTTTGTAGTTTTTTAACAATTGCACGGATAACACCATTCTGTTTTTAATGTCCATAAATGCTCGACCAGCCTCTTAATCTTAAATACGGAAAAAGTTAGTGGATTGACGATCCAACTGGGATATTAAAGGGGGTATAATAGCGGATGAAAGGTTTCCCCGTTGTTTTTTAGGTATTCCAAGTCCGAGAAGCCTTTTCTCATTTTTCTAAGTATAAACATCAAATCAAAGCAATTAATGAACAATCCATCTTTAGTTAGATGTTGCACTTTATGTGAAATTTCGATCCAGTAAATATAATTTTAAGTTTTATAAAAGGAGATGAAGAAACGAATTTTATAAGTGGTGCTTATATACTGGCTCAGTCATGTGGTTTTCTGTTTATACACAGAAACACATACCGCAGAACATTGAACAGCTATGATAAACTTTATTTAGATTTAGTTAATAACACACATGCTCCCATTTACTGACAGAGAGGGTAATCAGCTTTTTAAGAACGTGATATTGAATGAATTTTGTAATGAGCCAGGAACTGTTATCTAGTTACTGGTTAACTTTCATATCAACAGATCCGTGTTTACGGGTAATATCATCTCTTTAATTACATTGTAATGCTTCATTTGTTAACTTTTATTCAATTTCAGTCATGATTAAAAACGAACATTTTACATTTGTATGTGTTTCTTTTTTTTTTCTTTTTTATTTTTTTTTTCACAAGTTTCTTTGAAAATGATATATTTCTTAATAAGTAGCGAACTAAGTCACATAAACGGATGGAGTGGTGAATGGAATACGGAATATTTTGTATTGAATGCATGTGTCTTAATCTTTAGCTAAACTGTTTGAAAATTTTCAGAGCTTATTTTAACCCTTTTTTCGGTGTCGGCGTCGTTTAGCAAAAGCATTTTAACAGGTTTCTATTACTAATAAGTTAAAAACTTTCAATTTTACACCAATATTTGGCATCATTAGGTGACAATAAATGACATGATCTATAACATAGCTTTTATTTTGTCAAAAGTATTCCCTTTTAAACTTAGAATTTCTTAAACTTAGACACTTCTGATTAAGATTTTACATGTAAGCAGATTTTGAGATAAATGTCTCTTTACCATGTTTACTTCACTCATGTCTTTTACATAACGAGATGACCGCAAGTTACAGAATTTTAACTTTTATGCTGACAATAGTGTCAAAATTATACCCACTTCTAACTTATATTTTTAACCCGCCCGCTTAGCTCAGTAGGTAGAGCGTCGGTCTACGGATCGCGGGGTCGCGAGTTCGATCCTCGGGCGGGGCGTGTGTTCTCCGTGACTATTTGATAAACGACATTGTGTCTGAAATCATTAGTCCTCCACCTCTGATTCATGTGGGGATGTTGGCAGTTACTTGCGGAGAACAGGTTTGTACTGGTACAGAATCCAGGAACACTGATTAGGTTAACTGCCCGCCGTTACATAACTGAAATACTGTTGAAAAACGGCGTTAAACCCAAAACAAACAAACAAACAAATTTATATTTTTGTTAAAGTTTTGCATGGAAGGTCGTTTCTGGAAACTTCACGTACGTCTGCAGCATCATAACCTCACAGTGCACGTTGTGTAACTCGAGCTTTTACATTGTTACACTTGTGCCCCTTTCAGCATAAAGATTTTATATATGATTTTGGCAATATAACTAAAAACACTTTTACTAAAGGAGGCTAGCATTATGTGGAAGGGTTTAAAATAACCGAACGGCCTGTCATTAGACAAATTTCGTTAAATCATATTAAAACTATATATACGCTTGAGAAGACGGAAGTGTTTCCAATTTCATCAATGAATACAAATGCTGTCAATTCTTTTTTTGTCGCTGGCCTTTTCGTACGACGGATCGAGGCTTTTATTTTGTTTTACGAATAAAAAATGTGACGTCACCACTGTCGGTGTTTCAGACATGCACATCTAAGAGCTGAAGGTTGCCTCGAGATAGTTTACTCTTATTAAATGTTAAGCAGATGCCCGGTTGTAATTTATAGCATATTCTCGTGCAATTGAATTATTCTGCTTGCATATAAGTCTCACCAAATTGAGCTATTCATTTTACCACTCGTATTTTTAGAAACACCAGACATAATTTTTGTTTCATTATTGCTTGCGCTTGTACTATTATTGCAGATTACAGACAGTAAAGGTGTACAAATAATAATAATTCCAGAAACCAGTTTCAGAAGACGTTAAAACCCGCCCGCTTATCTCAGTTAGGAGAGCGTTGGTCTACGGATCGCTGGGTCGCGAGTTCGATCCGCGTGAGGTGGGGTGGGGTGGGGGCGTATGTTCTCCCTTCTCCGTGACGGTTTGATAAAAGACATTGTGTCACAAATCATTCGTCCTCCACCTCTGACAATTCATCTGGGGAAGTTGGCAGTTACGTGCGGAGAACAGGTTTGTACTGGTACAGAATCGAATGCAGGAACACTGGTTCGGTTAACTGACCGCCGTTACATGACTGAAATACTGTTAAAAAACGGCGTTACACACCTCCCCCCACCCCCACCCAAAAAAAAAAAACAACAAAAAACAAAAAAACAAAAAAGACAGAAGACGTTAAATATTATTATAAAGTTGTATTTTTCAAATTTCTTCATTTTGACTATAAAGTAGACTCATTTTTAGAATCATAGAAAATATGTATAGAAGGAATCAAAGGTCCAATAAAAATGAACTTAATTCAAGCTTCCGACGAAACGAAGAGATTTTAATGAATTGTAAACGCACTGAAATAACGTTACTATAGAAAAGGCTTACAATGACAAAACTATAAACGGGAAGTAAAAGTGTGTTAATGTGTGAAAAATGATTTTTCCTTTGACTTGAATAGTCTCGTATTCGACTCCCTGTGATATTTTGTACCTCATTTCGTTCTTTATTGTAACATGATAACTACGCTTGTCTTTGTTAAACGTTACATTGAGACATAACTGAAAACAATACTTTAACGTTTCAAATGTGTTTATAACACCAGGAAGTGATCAATCATCCCGCAATTAGACTGTTGGTCAACTATAAATGGACCAAATGGGCAAAGTACAGATTTATGTGAGTAACCATACTTAATAACCTTTAGAAACACATATGGCCAGATAAATGGCCAGGAAAATGTATGACTTAGATGTATTATAAACCACAAAATGTAATATCTACCAGATGAACTGAACATTGGTGTTAGTACATATTAGAACGTTCTCCTTCGCTTGTACCTGTCTACCACTAAATCATACCAGCTTGATATTAAGATATATATATATATATATATAAGATTGGATCCTGTTATAAAGGTGATATAACAAAATTACGACTGACACAGTAATTTCGACGGATTACATATAATTTGTTGAGTATTATTGTGTGGCATGATGCCTACGATTTGTTGTGTTCTCGTGTTAATTGACTTTGCCCACTAGTTCAAGAGCACCAAGAACGCCAAATAAGAAATTATACAAAAATTAAAGATTATCAAAACCAACAATAGTAAAAAAGAGAAAAAAGATCTTGTGTATGCTTTTGCAATAAAATTTGTGAAGAAACATGTTATTATGTTATGGTGCAAATGTATATTTAGCTGTTCTGTACGGAATCATTTACGCATTTTCAGTTTGCGTTTTTAAACACTTCTAGTGTTACACACAGTAGCTATGTCCAAATGTATGGACCATGTATAAAAGTTTGGCAAAAACGAAGTTAGCTGACAAAATAAGCTTATTATTAAAATTTTATAAATACAGTTTTGATTTGCTCTTGGGCCAAATATCTAATGAAGTATTATGATGATGCATGTTAATATGATTTATGGTCTGTGAACTATATCATTACTGCGTTTTAATGTGTGTTAACTACGTACTACACTGTGTTTGTATTTCTTTTCAGGCTGAATAGTTGTTTTTATTTATTCAGTTTGATTTCACTAACAATTTCGGTAGCTTTTTCTGCGACAACTGCTGATGTTAAAACGTACAACAATGGCTTACAATATGCACGAGGCTTTTTTGAAGTTGTTTCATATGGAACTTTCGTCAAATCATTCGGTTTAGAAATGTGCCAATTGATGAGGTAAGCAGTTAGACGCTATTTATAACCTGACGTTTTATTTTCAACAGCATTAAGGTGACGGTCACACAAATTTCGAAAGCTTTTCTTAATCGATAAGTATTCCGCTGTGATTATTAGATATGATCTTCTTGTTGTTGTTTTTCTATGTTACTTATTATATACTTCTGAAAGCGTATCAGTTGTCGTATTGTTCAGACTAATAGTAACTTGAGTAACATTAACGCTGTGTATTCCAAAGTGATGTGGTCACTATAATTATACCTCCTTCTGAGTCTGATTACCGCATCAAGTCTTCCAGGTTTCAAGTGCATTAATTTAGGTTGCCTTGATGCTGTTTATTTCGATCTTTCCAAGTTCGACGCCGAGAATTAACGAAGTCAGACAAGCTTATGCTAGGAAAATTAAAGTTATGATTTTAAACTAACAAAAGTACATGTGAATCTGATTAAATGCATATCATGGTCAGATGGTAAGATTGTTAAAAACAAGTATTTGTGACAGGCAAAGATCGCCTTTTACAAACGCTGTGAACATAGAGGTGCAATTTTACTATCACAGTTTTAAATCAAATATCTTTTGAGACACGTAAGCTCTATAGAATCTATTTTGTATTTACGACATTATCTGTAACTACCAAAACAAAGGATCGACATCGATTAGAATTTCATTGGAAAAGTTTGCAATATGAAAAAAAAAAAAAACATTATTTCATACACATCAGTCAAAATATTACTGAATGCAGAAGACATATGGTATGCGATGTCACGAATAATCGAGTCAAACGGATAAAGGTAGAGATAAAACAAAGCATTCAGTTGATTCCATCGCTCTTAATCAACTTGAGAGTTCGTTTGTTGACTTCTGCCGTGTGATTTCTAGAATCCGAATTGTCGTACCCATCCATCGTTTGACTGCTCCCGTAGTCGAGTGGTTAGTCTTTGTCTTGAAATTACTATAACCTCTCACTGATTGGGGTTGGGGAACGGGTCCGAGCCTTGCTACTGACCATATTTCTTTATGTGAAAAAGTTCGCAGTTTCTTACGGAGACGAGAGTCTAGCACTGGTTCTTCCCGGTAGCGATACTAAATTAAGTAATCCAACCACCCGACATCAAAGAAGAACTGTTGAAATCTGGCGTTAAACCCAAGAAAATAAATTCCCGTCGTGAGCAAGTTTCTTGGCAAGGAGACTTACTTAGTTATGAATCTCAAATCAAGTTTCAATTTGCTTTTAAAGCCAACTGAAGGAGCCCAGCACTTAAGGTTTCTAACTTCATGTACAACGGCTATATGACTAGAAGTTGAATTGTTGATGAGTAGGACCTAAATACATGCTCAATCTACGAAAAAAAAAAGATTCCAATTAATTCAAGCATGTTTTCAGAATCGCATGTTTGCTGGATTACCAAACACACAGAAATGCATAGACCTATTTCCTTTATAACTTGATAATGTGTGTAAACAGTGCATTTATGTTAAAACTAAATATATAATTTTTAATGTGAAAAGTGATATCCATCAGGCTATGATTTACTTTTGTAAACTTAAACTGTAAAAATAAACATCATTTTTTATCGACTTGTCACTTGGAAATCGATTTACATCGGTGACAGGAAAAAAAAATACTTATAATGTATACGTGAAATGATCGGGAGAATGTGACATAAATCAAGTTCAGTTTTACAGACATAATGTAATCAGTCCGAGTGCACGTAAAATATGTTTGTTTTGAAACTGAGTCTGAGATACGTCTAAAAACTGTAATATCATTTATTTTAAAAACCATAAATACGTTTATGACATACTTTTCAGTTTAACTTGAATCGCGTGTTGGGCGGAGTTTATGTAAATGACGGTTACAAAATTAGCCACTCTCGATAAGAAAATCGATATCACTAAATGTGTATGATGCAAACACTAAATTGGCGCGCTATTCTGAAATTGGCATAATCATTTTCTTGTATTTCTACTTAAAAACAGACATAGAAATATATCATGTTTCAGATCCTCTGTTAGCTTACCTGTTTTTGTTCATGCGGGCGAATTGACTTTTATTTCCTTTTCTTTTGTGGTGCATTTTTCCTAGCTCATTGTTTCTTACAGACATCGGCTTTCCTACTTCAAAATCAGCTATAACTTGTTAGAGTTAGTTTCAACATTGTTATTGATCTCAGTACTTCCTCTACGTTACATCAATACGCAAGTGCATTGGTATTTCTTTGCGTTGGGGTACATGATGTGGGTTATGAAGATATTCAAGTATGCGGTTTATTTCAGGTAAATGTTTAGTTATTGTATAGACATTGACAACAAACTTAAAATACATTAAAATTAAATAAACGTAAAGTGATATCATCTGCATGCTTGGTTTTCGTTGTACAAACGGGAAACATAAGTAGTGTACATTTTTCTTAACAGCGATAAGTCTTAATCATTGCTTTGAGTATACCGTTTAGTGCTGCTTGTGTGAGTCAACAGTTTAGTTACTTTGTGAGAAAACTCAGATGAGTTATTTTAAATTAAATTGGCATTTTTCATTTGTACATCCTTCGAACATTCATCCGCTTGTTAAAGTTAAGTCTTGGTAATGGGGAACATTAGTCAGTTACTTCCCCTGATTATGTCCAAGAAGTAGATTGGTCCTTCCTCTGTTTTTATCGTTGACTTCTTTTTTTTTGTAATTTTTAAAAGCAATATCTATACTAAATTTCATTGGATTGGAAAATGATTAAGGACAGTGTTTCTTTTAGTTGCCCTAAATTTAGGTTTGATTAATAAATTTTTATTTAGAAACCTACACATAAAATGCATATTTCTTTTGACCACCAGCAACATCTTGGATAAAGGTTATAACGAAAATGTCAGAGGAATCCAACTGAAAGGGACCAATGTAATATTTGGTTATCCTTGCACTTTACAACTTTTCAAGGAAAGTAACAAGCTAATGTTCCTCATTACAGCTGTTACTGGCAACCGCACTTTTGACTGGTAGATGTCTTAGTACAATGCATGCAATTTCAAGACATTAACTCAACATTATGTATTGTGCCAGCATTTTCGATCTATCTTCGGATTTTTACTAGTTTTTCCTTCGTTTATATTAGAGTGCTCAAGTTTTGTTATACATTTTCATGAATTGTTATTATTGTGCACATTGACTTCTTGCATACTTCTCACAATTGTGAGCTTTGAACCAAACATTATACACTTGGTAGCAGCTGTTAACTAAAGTAATTCAGCTAAAAGATGTTTTTTATGCTGTTACGGATCTCTGACCTGAAATGAATCCCGCATTGAAACCTAATCAGAAATCGTACCAGAAGTCTGTCATGCAATAATTTATTAAAAGAATTCAAACAGACTCACCTTTTGTTTCAAAATATTTCGAATGCATTTTTTTTATCTGACATAAAATAATCCATGCAACATAGTTTGAACACAAGCTACGCATACACACAAGTTTCAAATAGGTTACCTGTCTGCAATATTTTGTCCGAAGTTGCAGTTTTCACCTGATCTGAGTACTCTTCATTTTAAAACAAATAGGCGGTATAAAATCGTTGTTTATTGACCTTTACTAAGAACCTTAAGCATATAAGGTGTGTTTTTCCTAAATTTTGCCGAAAATAGTTATATATATATATAATTCAATTAAATTCAAAATTAGCAAAATACTGATTTTCAAAAATAACCACGTGCTCTGAACTTTTGCATGACGTCAGTTTTTGTCAGAGACTGTGCGAGATGTTGCGGTTCGACATTGGTTAGTTAATCAAATGGGGTTACGATATAACTTAATGGACGCTACCATCAGAAAATAGGATATCGGTAGCGTCAGTTAATAGGTTATGGCATGGCGTTTAACTAGTCGTCGACTTCCAGCTGGTTTTGGCCTGTCATCAAAATTTAGCCGAGAGGCTAGCCTACCACGCTTGCTACTAGCTGTGCTACATGGGTAATCTACCAGTCCAAAAGTGACCCAGCTGTAACTACTGCTGTAAGAGCTGCCTACTACCTTTTTTGGGCGAATTCAGTACTCCTTAGGTGTGACCTACCAGTTCTGAAGAGGTAAACTACTTCTTCTTAGAGGGCATCCAGCTACTTTTGAGGGGTTCACAACCACTGCCAAGAGGGCGACCTACCAGTTGATCTTCCACTTGTGAGAGAGACAACTGTGAGCGGAAACTTTTAGCGTGACCACCTCCATCATCTACTGAATACTGACACCATACCAGGCCCGTTGTGATCGTTAATTAACCGTACTCTTGCGTGTAATAATAATTTCTAAAAAATTGTAAGAGTATAACAGATTTATGTTGCAACAGTGTGGGGACCCGAAACGACATTGTCAGTTCCAGTGATCGAACCAATGCTTACGGAATACAGATATATCAGTTTGTTTTACAGATTTCGAGACCGTCGATGTCGCCGATCAAATTTCAGATGTTTAATCTGTGGCATGCCGTCTTTCGGTACCCCCTTTCCCTCATGGTCATCAAAACAGCAATGACATTGCTATAAATGATATGTCAAAGATGGTCTTTATAGAAATGACTAGCAGCCTTAAACATATTGAAAAGGAAATAATTGAATCAAACGCAACTCCCCACGGATCAGAGTAGGGATTATGATAGCAGAACTAACAGACCTCTTCCAATATGGCAAATACCACTGCCGAGAGGCCTACCTACCACTCATGAAGAGCTAACCGACCGCTTCTAAGAGGATATGCTGCTGTTGCCGAAAGAGCAATATACTTCATCTGAGGGGGCAAGCTGCAACTGCTGAGAGTGTCTCAAGTAGTGATTACAGTGGCAGTGCTTATATATTCCAATGACAACTTTCCCTGTAAAAATATGCATGGGTTATTTAGGGAGGGTTTATCTTTTTGGTAATCAGACCCCTCTTTTCCAATGCGAGGTGTATGAGTAACAGTATGATCATCTTTTGATTTATAATTTTCATGCTCCTTGATTACATTGTATGCCGTAAAGGCGGTATGTCCCAGGTAGACGTATGCTTAATCCAGTCATGCTAACAAATAATCTGAAAATATCTTCAATCAAAGGTAAAGGAGGCTGGCCGACCTTGACTGCACAAGGAAAATGTTTTTGCGTTCGATCGACTACCTTCGTTTTTTTAACAGATTTTAATAGATTAGTATCTGAACTTAAGTCAATCTACATAAAGATAGAAATATCCAGGTCATTTTCATCAAAACTTTGCCTTAGGTCAAAAAAGAATGGAAAACCTGGAGGACATGATGAAGACGTTTGAGATGCTTCTACAGCGTAAAAAGACCCTTGAAAGATGTAAAACGAAGAGAACAAAACCAGAAGCATGACCACTCTGAAATTAAAATACATTATGTGAGAAATTGCACGGGGCAGTATACAGGTGAGTCCTCAGTTAAGGAATAGCAACAAATTGAATCTGAAAAGCTAGGAAATAACGAGGATTTAAATATTAGGAGACCGATTCCGCATCTGGGAGGTCTAGGCCAACAAAACTATGACTGAGCGGGACCGTTGCGGGACAATAAAAGGTACTCAGCCAACTTGAGAGCTTAGTGAAGGCATGTACTTAGAAGGTTTTGTTGAGGTACCACCGATGAAATTTACAGCAGACACGGGGATGTCAAGCACGACCCTATTAACCAGTGTATGATAAGCTCGATTCTAGACTAAAACTACATGACTCTGTTCGTCCTAGAGGAGCAGGATGCTCCACTATGAGAGATGGGCAAAGCAATTTCCTTCATCTAACTGGTAAACTTGGCGTGTAGAAAGAAGTGATAGTCGCTGTAATTGAAGACGAAGCCTTTCGAAAATGGCCGTGAAGATATGCTGAAAAGATACCATGTCGTCAGGGAAGAAGGCAAGTTAAAACATGGAAAGTAGTTTTGGCAGACAAGATTAGCATACCTAGAAGTTCGAAAACACTGGTAGATGAATTTGAGTCAAAGAAGACGATATATATCTAGTGCAACCCACAGGGGAGATGTCACTGGTGATGGCGTCAGTACTGGTTGCTATAATTGGGAGTGCTATGTCAAAATATAAGATCCACATATAAAAGAAATGTGTCATACAAAAGAGTGCATCTCCCTAGACTAGTCCAATTGTTCTGGCAAGAAAGAATCATTGGCGATAAGTTCATCTGTGGACTCATGTAAAGTGAACGCCTTAGTGATGCCTGATGACTTTCCACTACTTAGACTGTTTAGATATTGTCGCCGGCGGTGTGAGCCTATTCAGTAGTTTTGACTGGACACGTGTTTTTTCCAGATATCCCTTAAAAGAGAGGTCATTACAAAAGGTGCACATGTATGCAAGTTTGGGCGATTTAAGATGACGAAAATACATTTCGGACTCAATAACAGCAGCACTACATTCCAGCGCACTATGGAAGTGGTATGCCAAGACCTCCAGTGTGAAACATGCCTTGTTTACATCTACGATATTGTCGTCCTTGTGTCGACATCTGAACAGCTCATTGAAAGGACAGATCAAGTCCTTCGTGAGTGAATCAAACTGGACTTGAGCTTCGCCCTGACTAATACCATATGTTTTAAGCAGAAGCTGTCTTCTTTGGCCAAGACATGTGAAATGATCGGATGAACCCTGACCCTACTAATGGGTCCATGAAAGTAAATTGACACAACCTAGAGAAGGATAAACAAGCTGTTGAGACAGGCTCATATTATCGCCGTTATGTCAGGGAATTCGCTAGGATTGCGCAACAATCCGTCAAAATGACGAAGAAAGATATGTTTCATTGACATGAAGTGTGTATAGCAGCTTTTGATTTCATTAAAGAAGTTTCTATCAGTCCAGATATTACACGGTTTTCGGTAAACAAAGTGGAGTGTGTGGTGGGGGGGGGGGGGGGGGGGTAGGGGGGGCAGGAGAATCCGTGCTTTTTCTGTTTATGGACGCTTCGGAGTATTGCAAAGCTCTTTCGAGATATCCCCAGAGAAACGACCACTTTGTATTGAAGTTGGTTTGAAGGAGCCTTTAAAATGTAGCCCTTTCAGTAATTGCCGAAGACGACTAAAATGATGCGATAAGAACTGCCATTTGTGAAGCAAGCAAAAGAAGTGGCATGATTGCGAAACGCCAGTCTTAAGAGGCCCTAGAGTATACAGTTGCCAGGAAAGCATGTGTAGGAAAGCAAGTACCTCAGATGCAAAGACAGACATAATTTAAATGTTCATGGCCGAATGGTTTTTCATCAATAGACATGGAAGCCAAGCAGAAGACAGCCCCTCATATCTCGCCAATTTTTTAAGTCAAACGAAAAAAACATGGAAGCCGTTTAGCGACGAAATGCAAAGGGAGTGTCCAAAGACAAGACACTACTGGTTTCTGTTAGATAACTTTATTATACGGGATGGCATTTTCTTTAGAAAGTTCTTTATATCTGCCTTATCTAATATACGACTGCAAGCAACAACTTAAGGAGAATGTCCTTTACCAGTCGCACAGTTTTGTTATCGGCAAAATTTGTAACAAAAAGGACAACATAGAAGACATAGCAACACTATTATCGGTTTGAAATGTAAGACAGGGATCGTCATTACATTCAGTCATGTGATACTTGCGCGGCAAAATAACACTTTTACATTATTGCCAACAGGAACACAACTTGGCAAGTAGAAAGAAAGCGTTAAGGTTACTACAGATCAGCCTAACTGTTTCTTTTCATGAATAAATGTTGAAGTGTTTTCGACCATTCATACATTCTCGACCATCATTTAAGATTTTAATTAGGAAGGTTGTATTCAAGGACTTGGATCAACTCAGTGACTAAACGAGAGATTCGCCTTTACTCATTTTATTTTCTAGTTATAGCGATTCTCTGCAAATAAAAATACAACAACAGTCATACAATGTTAACCAAATATACATATACTCATATAACCAACAGAATGCACTTTGAAACATATTTCACATCATTAACTTTAGGTTGCACAATCCGATCATGCAGAAAGTTAAACTTAAAGTCTATATATTCATTTTATGCTTTTTTAACAAATATTATATTATAACTTCAAGTTCAATAAATTACGCTTTGAATAAATTAGCAGTATTTATTACCGAATTTGGTCTCTTACTCATCAAGTCTCTTCAGAATAATTAATGTCCACAGTTAACGTTCAGTTCAGTTAATGTTTCAAAGTCTGGGCGGAAAACGAAAGTATAAACAACTGCATTGTATAACGTTGGCGTCAATTAACGCCGCAAATTATCATGTGGCTGAAGGCGCCAAACAGACGTCAAATAAATAGCGTCAGATACAATAAATATTAGAAACTACATTTATTTTTCTCACAGTTGTATTCGCAATGTTGTGAAATTCTAGGGCTATGATAGTGTGTTTGCTTATGGCCATATTTTGGGTTCCAAAGTATTTATAGCGACATTATTAAACCAATCTGGTGTCTGAAGTTTATTCTAAGCAATGCCGCCCGTCTGATTTCTACGACTTGACCGAGTTATGATGTCATCAGAATGGCAGAAATGTTCAAAAATAATTTTATCATCATCTACTAATGATTGATCGGAGTTGTTTGTTTTTGATGGTAAAGTTAGGTTTCTTCTGTATTTTACATTGTACTATTTGAAAACAATGGTCGTTACTATATAGAAATTAAATTGATTGCAACAAGCACTGTTAGTATACATATTTAGCATATTAAAAGTGCTAAAAAGGAAAGGTAATGTTGTTTTGCTGTCAATTCCATCTGCTGGAATTTCTTTAATCATTTAAATATGTGAAAGAATCTTCAAAATCGACCTAAAAATAAGAAAGTTATGAGCATTTCAATATTTGATCAAAATGGCAACCATTTTGTTTCCATGGCAACAAAAAGCAAAATAGCGGATTTATTTAATTTCTAGACATATTTCAACTGTATTTACTTATTTCTGTAAAATAATTTCTCTATTTTTTCCAGCTATAATGAAAGAAATTAGCATGTTTTACATATTACATTCAAGAACCATATAAAGTTAATCTATTTAAAAGGTTATTTGCTAAAAAAGGAATTCAACAGTGTGTAAATGACGTCGTAAACACACAAAATGGCTGCCTCTGTGATCAACAATTTTCTTAAATATCAAAATGCAATATCTTTTTCAATAGTGCTCCGATTTTAAAAATTCTTTCAGCGTTATGAAAGGCGTGGTAATGGCTTTTTCTGTACTTTAATGAGGATTTTCAAGATTTAGATCAATCTGTACTGATGGAATATTTACGACGGAGGTACACATAGAACATCTATAAATGGATGCGAAATGAAACAAAAACTTTGCTGAAGCAATTTCTATGTTGCATCGGAATTGAATGTAAATCAATAAAAGAAACCTGTTGGTAATTATCTGACAATGATAATGCTACCTAACCGGAAAAAAGCATTGATAGATTAGAAAACCTTAAAACCAAAAATACCATCACTTAGCAGGAAATTGAACTCTAGACATTTCAAAAATTGTATATAGATATGTTGTTAAAAAGTTCTGCATGTGGACTATTTCACGAATCTTTCTGTTTTTCTTTCTAGTGAACATTTGTCGTGCCACTTAGGACAAATAGTCGAAACAGTAAGACACGATCTGACTTTTACTTTCACATATAGGAGTTACTTTCTATTTTCGTTACTGTTGTTGTGACATTCATATATCTTCGCTATTGTCCCATTAAAATTGATGTGTCGTGAAACCCTTTAACTATGAAATATAACTATTCCGTGAGTATCCAGTAGAAACTGACATCATGTTTGTTGAGCAAATCAGAAAAAAAATGTTTACCCTCTGTATGAAACAAATGAATAGATTTTGATCTTCTATCATTTTCTTGTTAATATCTTCTCTGCAATGTTGTTTTAAATATCATTGTTTCATACCTGTTATATAGAAACAATGTATGATAATTATGTTATGTTTTCTATTCTAAAATCCTCTTGTTTAGTAGGTAAAAGTTCTTGCTCATAAAAAATGAACCCTGACTTATTTGATTATTCAAATCTTTTATAGTGTATGTTCTAGTGAATGACACCAACTGAAGCCAGTAAAAACTTAAATAAAGGTACTGTTTACTTTAATTTATATGGTAATTTAAAGACACCAAAGAGCAAACCAAAGTTTAAAACTGGTGATCGAGTTCACTTCTACAAACTTAAACGACATTTTGAAAAAGGATATACACCAAACTGGACAGAGGATATATTTATAATTGATAAAATCCATAATACAAATCCCTGAACATACACTATAAAAGATTTGAATAATCAAATAATTCAGGGTTCATTTTATGAGCAAGAACGTTTACCTACAAAACAAGAGGATTTTAGAATAGAAAAAGTTATTAGACGAGACTATAAGAAAAAGCAAGCTTTAGTAAATTGGAAAGGTTATAGTGAAAAATTTAATAGCTGGATACCATTTAGTGAACTAAAACAAATATAATTAAATTTCAAAAATGTATCACATAAATGTGTAGTAAAATTCTAATTTCTAATGGAACAGAAACAATAGATCAATTAATTATTCACTTGCTGCTGCTTACAGAAATGTTATCAGTTTTGTGGAGAGTAAATACAGGATTACAAATTACAGCAGGTATATTTGGTTGCTCAGCTGCATTAGCACTTGTTCCAGCTACTCCTATATTTGTAGCAGTTGCTGGCGCTGTTCCATAAGTAATCACTATATTTATTAATAGACTAAAAGTTAAAGACAAGAAAACTATTTTAAAATTACATCATCACAAAATAAAACAACTAATAACAAAAGCACGGATTGGAAAAGAAAATAAAGAAGATGAGAAAAAAGTTATTGAATATATTTTTACAATACAGTTAGAAATGCAGGAAGAATAAAACTATTCAATGCCTTTTGAAATGTATATGAAGAAAAATAAACTTAACGGATATAGAAATAAAAAAGAAGAAGAGTTGTATTAAATATATTTATTTTTTACGTGCGTTTTTAAAAGATTTTTTTCTACAAATGTATTATATAAATGGTTAATAGAAAGGTAGATAGAATGATTATGCCAAAATTATCTAGCGCTTCAGGAGAAATATAGAATGAAGGTAAAAATTCATATGAAAAGTACTAAAAGAAGAAACGTTATTAAATCAAAACTTGATCAAATTAGCGATGAATATAAAAACATGTGATTGATCAATTAAAAAAAATGTTATAGATCCTTATCTTTTAGAAAAGAATATAGATTTATTCGAATGGGATTGTTGTTGTTTATTAACAGAAGAGGAAAATAATAAAACATTATGTGATTGCCCCAGACCAAATAATCATCGAAACAATCCTAATAAAGATAATTGCAACCGATTGTGACACTAATGAAGAAAAAACATATAGAAGCACTTACGCAGCATCTAAAGACCTTGATGTTAAGGTATTGGACCCGTAATAGAGTATCTCCTTTTTGAAGAGTATTCAATTCCTACCATAAACCTACTTTAACTGCAATTTTCAGGGGACCGTAGGTTCAAACCCCACTGGGACCAAATTTTTTTTCCATGTTTTCTTTTTTTTCTAGTAAGTTTTTACTTCTTTCAAGACTTATTATGGATGAATTGTACAAAAATAGATTTTTTTAAATTTTATAAGCGATTTTTTGCTGTTCAATGTGAATTTACCTCTGAATCAGGAGGGGTAGAGTTAGACATCTTTAAAAATACTGAGTTACGTGCGGTAAAAGTTCTCTATTTTGCCTTCATTCTTTAGATTACATATTGTGGAAGAAATGCAGGTGGGTTTTACTTCTGCCCCAAGGTTTCGACCTTACTTTTTCAATGTTGAAGTTAGAATTCTGTCTCATTAAATCTGTTTACTTGAGGCACCCTAGACAAAAATGATTTTTACAGTTTTATTTTGTATTTTATAATTATTTAACAATAGTTTGAAGTTTCCTTTATCAAAATTAATGCTGTAATGAATTCTCTGCAAACGTTTTAGATAGTGGCCATCACATTGAATTTTGTCTCTCCTTGAGCGTGAGGAAATACCATAAATCATATAAAATTCACAAAAAACGGCACGGTAAAAGTTGTTTAAAATTTGCAACACATTGTGAAACATGGTCAACTTTAAGAATATACCAAGCAAATGCCATTTTTTAAACATAACTATTAGGGATAAAATACCTTAATTCTAGGTTAATAAAAATGTGTTGTGAAGGGCAAAACTGAGTAAAAACCGGAAAATCTAAATCAAATGGGAGAAAGTATGAATTTAAATATTTTATCTCTTCTTAAACTTTATTTTTTTATTTTATTTATTTAATTATTATGTTTTTTTTTTTTTTTTTGCTTAACGATTTTTTTCTAAATATAATATATAGATGGCTGTTAAAGAAATTGAGAGGTCTTTAAATTTATATATTAAGAAATTAGATATTAAAATTACATATAGACGAGATCCAAAAAATCAACTATATTTAACTATAGAAGACTCATTTGATGTTCTAAAATCTGAACTTAAAACTTTAAAAGGTATAAAAATAAATGTTGTTTTAAAAATAACATTTGCGGAAATTAGTAAAACAGATACAATATATAAATCAGATTATTTTCAAGCAAAGGCTTTAATTATTATGAGAGAATCTCAAACAAAAAACACTTTACGTCAAGCTTTTGATGAAATAGAATTGGTTATTAGATTTCAGAAGGAAATGACTGGAGAATAGAGTCAGTTGATGCTTGTTATATAATTAGATATAGATACACACCACTGGCTGCTTCAAGTGATTTAGAATTACCAACTTTTTGAAAGCAATTACAGAATTCAATGATAGGATTGATAAATATAAAGAATGATAAAGATAATGAATGTTTTAGATGGTGTCATTTAGCTTACAAATTTCCTGTTGAAAAAGACCTTCAAAGAGTTTCAAAATATAAAAAGCATATAGAAAAACCTAATTATAAAGGAATACAATTTCCTGCTACAATAAATCAAATACCTAAAATAGAAACCCAGAATGATAGTTCATTTAATATATTTGGTTATGAAGATAATACTATTTATCCATTGTATATATCAACAAATCCATAAGAAGAACACTGTGACATGTTGTTAATTAATAATGACAAAAGAACACATTATGTTTGGATAAAAGACTTTAATAGATTAATGTTTAACCAAACAAAACATGCAAATAAAACACATTTCTGCAAATCATGTTTACAATGTTTTTCTCAAGAAAGAATATATTCCGAATTGTTTAGCTATTAATGGAATTCAAGCTGTAAAAATGCCAAAAGAGGGAACTAAAATACATTTTTAAAAATTATTATAAAGGCTTAGCCGTACCTTTTGCTTTTTTTGTTTTTTGGGGGGTGGGGCGAGGGGGGGGGGGGGGGTGTTAACGCCGTTTTTCGACGTATTTCAGTCATGTAACGGCGGGCAGTTAACCTAACCAGTGTTCCTGGATTCTGTACCAGTACAAACCTGTTCTCCGCAAGTAACTGCCAACTTCCCCACATAAATTATCAGAGGTGGAGGACTAATGATTTCAGACACAATGTCGTTTATCAAATAGTCACGGAGAACATACGCCCCGCCCGAGGACCGAACTCACGACATCGCGATCCGTAGACCAACGCTCTTACCTACTGAGCTAAGCGGGCGGGCGTATCTTTTGTAATTTATGCTGATTTTGAATCAATAACTAAGAAAGTATCATCCATCTGCTTTGCCGTCACCTAAATCTTCATTTACTGAAACATATCAAAAACACATAGATTGTGGTTACGGTTATAAAGTTGTTTGTTGTTATGATGATAAATATACTAAACCAATACAAGTTTACAGAGGTCTTATGCAGTTCATAAATGTATCGAAAAAATGCTTGAGGAAGAGGAATATTGTAAGGAAATATTTAATGAAAACTTTAACAAAGCTTTGAAAATGTCTAAAAAAGATGAAGCTTTATATAAAAAACAAACCTCTTGTCATATTTGTGGAAAAGAATATAAGGAAAATAAAACTAAATAGTAATAGATCATTGTCATATAACAGGAACATTTAGAGGAAGTGCTCATTCAGAATGTAATATTAATTTTAGACTAACACACAAAACTCCTGTTAATTTTCATAATTTTAGAGGTTATGATGGTCATTTTATTATGCAACAAATAGGAAACTTTAAAAAAGAAATATATTTTATTCCTAACAATATGGAAAGATACATTGCATTTATGGTAAGTGATTTGATTTTTATAGATAGTTTTCAATTTATGTCTCAATCATTGGATAGCTTAGTAAAAAAATATTCCATAATTTAAATACATTTCTCAAGAATTAAAAAAAATGAATTTTTAAAAACAAAAGGTATTTATCCATATGATTACATGGATTCATTTAAAATTTTAAAGAAACAAAATTACCTCCTAAAGAAGAATTTTATTCTATTTTAAATGAAACACACCTATTTGACAATAAATATGAGCATGCTAAAAATGTTTGGAATAAATTTGAAATAAAAACAATGGGAGAATATCATGATCTATATTTAAAATCCGACATATTACTTTTAGCTGATGTCTCTGAGCAAATTAGAAAACTGTGTTTGGAATATTATAAACTTGACCCATTATTTTAGTAGTCCTGGTTTAGCTTGGGATGCAGTGTTACAAATGACTGGAATAAATCTAGACTTAACTGATATTGATATGTATATTTTTATTGCATGAGAGGAGGAATAAGTTATATAGCTAATCGTTACAGCAAAGCAAACAATAAATACATGAAATAGAGAAAAGTGGAAACTTCACAGGTCGCTCAACACGACAAAAACGAAAATGTTGCAGGCTCGGTTTGATTGAGCCTGTTCATGGACGGTAGTGGAAATGCAGGCTACCGTCCACGCGCTCTAGCCCCGGGTTGAGCAGAACTCAACATTTAAACATGCTAAAAGTACAAAAAGCAATTTAAGAGACATCCGCAGATGTATTCAAACGGCGATGAACATGGAACCTTCAATGATACACGTGTTGAGGCGTGTAATTCCATGAAGAGCGGCGTTTGGTCCCCAGATAAAGTAAAGGGTTTGCCCCAAACGAGAAAACAATGGGCAGAACTAAACAAACTGGAAGACTATGATCCAAAATTAGACAGTAAATACTTTATGTACATAGATGCCAATAAACTCTACGGTTGGGCCATGTGCCGACCTTTACCCTCTGGAAATTTCAAATGGGTCACTTTAAAAGAATATAAGAAATTAATTGCGAAAGGTAAAACCAACTTTATAATTGAATGTGATCTTGAATATCCAAAAGAATTACATGATCTTCACAACGGTTATCCCTTAGCTCCTGAAAAGATACTCATTCAAGATCAGTTTCAAATTATAGTAAAAATATTAACAAAATTTGAAATTAGAAAAAGTAATGTAGAAAAATTAGTTCCAACTTTAATGTGAAAAACAAAACTGTGTTGTTTATTATAAAAATCTTGAACTATACGCACAATTAGGATTAAAAGTAACAAAAATACATAAAATATTAACTTTTGACGGAAGTCCTTGGTTAAAAGAATATATTGTTTTTAGTACTCAAAAAAGATCTAAAGCAGATAATTCATTTGAAAAAAGACTTTTTAAACTCATGAACAACTCTGTATTTGGTAAGACGATGGAGAATTTACGAAAAGAAATCTTTTATTGAAGTATATAGCGAAACCTTCATTTTTTAGTTCAACAATGTTTAATAAGAATTTGTTTGGTATTCATAAAATAAAAGAAAGTTTATTATTAAACAGACCTTGTAATGTTGGAATGTGTGTTCTTGTTTTATCTAAATATTGAATGTGTGATTTTCATTTTAATTACATTAAGGAAAAGTATAAAGATTCAGCAAAACTTTTATTCACTGACACTGATTCATTATGTTATGAAATAAATACTGAAGATGCATATGAGGATTTTTATGAAGATTCCGAACTGTTTGATAATAATGATTATGATAGTAATTCAAAATTTTATTTCGATAATAATAAAAAAGTAATTAGAAAAATCAAAGATGAAGCTGCCGGCATTCCTATTGTTGAATTTGTTGGATTAAAAGTAAAATATATTCATATTTACTAGAAAATGAAAATAACATCACAAATGCAAAGGAATAAAAAAACACGTAGTAAAGAAAACAGTAGTTCATGAATTACAAAGATACTTTGTTTAATTCAACCCAAAGTAATCAAACCTTAAAAATTATTCGTTCTGATAAGCACAATATTTCCAGTTATGTTATTAATAAAACATCTTTATCATGTTATGACGATAAAAGATATATTCTTGATAATGGTATTAATACATTAGCTTACGGTTGTAGAACCATAAATTGTTAATGGAATATTCTTAACGTTTAAACCATCTATATAAATAACATCATTTGTTTGAAATTGATCAGCATATTTAATAGAAATAGATTCATTTTTTTCTGTTATTTTTTTACATTGTAACTTTAAAGAATTTTATTTTCTTTGTTTTTTTAATTCTAATTTAGCTTCTCCTTTATCTAATTTAATTGCATCTATAGGAATAATTAAGATGCAATTTTGTCTGATTGTTACGTTATTACCATTTTGAATAAAACTGGGACCAGCATTACCATTGAAATAATCCAGCAGCATCTTCTGTTGCAGATGTTAAAAAGGAAGTTTTCTTACTATTTGCCTTTCTATTTTATTTACTTTTTCATTTATATTATTGAATATTCCCATTATCTAAAAAGCAATGGAAATAAATAAATTAACTAGATAGAATTACTTCCTGGTTCCATAGTAAATTGATCATTCTCCGGTATGTCTCTACCTACATTTGGATGAAGTTTAAAGTCCATTCATTTGCTTAAATTAATTTCAATTTTTTCTTGAAGATCAATGTTGTATTTTTAACTTCAGGTGATATATACTCTTGTCCGTTTGTGTGATCACTCCACCAGTCAAAAAGAAACAAGTTAAAACTTTTATTAAAGGAGCCTATGATAATGTTGATTTCGATTATGTAATCCCATCTTGTTGGCTAGAAATACATTATCTTTAAATTTTTCTATTAACTCATGATTTATAATTTATAATCTTATTAGCCCGTACTCCAAAAAATACAAAATCTGTGGCTATTTGTTTTTGTTGTAACTGTTTATCTTCAATAATATATCTTTTTACAGGATGATGCTTTACATGTAGTTGTCTGCTATTGTAGTATTCAAAAAGAAACACTTCACGTCTTACTGTTTCTAGTTCTTCTTCTATTGCTTTATAATTGTCATTATTCAGCCAAATCATCAGCTCGCTTTGTTGTAACTACATCAGAAGCAGACAAATTGTCAACAGTAATTTTTGTTCTAGCTAATTGTGTTTCTTATTTTAAAAAAGCATTTTTTACTTCTGTAATTTTTTCGGCATTACAGGTAATCGCTTCCACATTAGAGGTAATTGATTCTCCTTGTATAACTGATTTTTCAACTACAAAGTCCAGTTCATTTTTCTCTTTTTTCAATTTTAGTTTTAAATTCTTTAATATCTTTTTGTAATATTTCTGTAAGTGTAAATCTTTTTCTTCTTATCATTCGCGACTACACTGTCAGACCAGTAGCTTCGATGAAACCTGTGGTTTGCCGCAGATACTCAATGCCTCCATACAATTTCTTGAGGTATCTATCGGCCAAGTCGCAGCTCGCTCCTGGTCATGCCTTTTACATCTCTGAAGTATATGCTCCGCAGTCTGATCTTCTTCACCACATGGACAAGTTGGCGATGATGTCAGTCTGTATTTCTTGTACATTGAGCTTGTTGTGCCCTGAGCGGAGCCTGACCATCATCACTTGTTCAGACCGATCAAGGAGATGAAAAGCATCTTCTTCCCTCCTTGGTCTCGTTAGTGTCTTGATGATGGTGACGTTCTCTTTGTAACTCACAGGTTCTGTTGATTGTTCTGACTGAGCTCCTAGCTTAGCCAGTTTGTCTGCCTCTTCATTGCCTGAAAGTCCACAATGGGATGGAATCCACTGAAGTGCTACTTTGCAGATTATACTCAGGCTCTGCATTCTCCTGGCTAGCTGCGGAGCTTTATTGTTGATCAGAGCTTCCATGACAGACAGTGCATCTGTGAGAAAGACGACTGAGGAGCTTTCTTCTGCCGAGTCTTTAACAATTGAGACGGCCTTCATGAGTGCTTCAGTCTCTGCCTTGTAATTGTTGCAGTGTTTTCCTGTGGCTGCATGTAGTGTTTCTCTCTTGCCAGATGGATATTGAATGAAAACTCCTCTCCTCCATCTTTGACGGGGCATGTGGCTGATCCGTCTGTATAGACATGAGGCCATGATTCCGGAGGATAGTCTTCATTGATCATAGCAAGTGTGAGGCTCTTCCGAATGCCTAAATCCTCTTGCTTCCCGCGGTCAAGACGAGGAACAGAAAGTCTCACAGTCACTGAGGACAGATCATTCGCTAGTGGGTTTATAATGTCTTCACTACCTAGGGGAGTTGTTGGTATGTTCAGCTCAGTTTTGAACTCTCGGTTGAGTTTCTTTGCCTAATGTACGAAGCTGCGATTCTTTGTGTAGCCATCTAGCTTGGCTTTCATGGGATGGTCTTGAAACTTGCATGTCTTCTATCTTGTAACGGTTGTGTGCCTGTTAGCTTCCCCATGAAGGAGATTGGTGTAGACTTTGTAGCACCTGTCTTGATCCGCAATGCTTGGTTCTGGGCCTTGTCTAAAGCCTGTTGGTTAGTTTTGGCAGTAGTGGACCAGGCAGTTGAGCTATTCTCTAAATGGGGTCTCACTGTTCCCTGATATACTGTCTTGAGTATTTGCTCATTTGCTCCCCACGTTGTTCCAGCAAGTTTGCGCATCATGGCAAGCTTCCTACGGGCCTTCCCTTCTGCTTGACTAATGTGGGGCTTCCAGGTTAGCCGTTTGTCAAAGGTCACTCCGAGGTATTTTGCTTCAATCAACAAAGTATTTCCCATCTTGATTTTTCCCGCCCTCTGCTTTGACGACAGGGAGAATAGTGTGGTGGACGATTTCTCTGTATTGATCGATACACACCAATCTTCAGCCCAAGCTGAAAGCTTGTTGACGGCTTCTTGCATCCTGTATGTGGCTGTAATGGCATGTTCTTCCTTACACCATAACACCAGATCGTCAGCGTAGAGAGCAGCCTTAACTCCTTTCGTTAGTTCAGACACCAGATCATTGATGAAAAGCAAGAAGAGTATTGGGGATAAGACTCCGCCTTATGGGACACCATGACGCAACAGGAACTTCCTACTGCTGGCATGTTCTATACTGACTCTTGCTCTCCTGTTGTGGAGGTACGACTTAATCCACCTCAGCATGTGACCTCCTACTCCAGTCCTCATCAGCTTGACGAGGAGGCCATCAGTCCAGACTTTGTCAAACGCCCTCTGCAGATCAATCCATGCTGTAAGCACGACTTTCAGCTCTTGGAAGGCGACCTCTATCTCTTGCGATAGGTAAGTGGTCTGGTCCTTAGTGGAGCGGAATTGTCTGAAGCCAGCTCGTTGCGTTGCGAATAGGTTGTTAGTCTCAATGTACCACTTCAGGCGTGCATTCACAATCCTCTCCATGGTCTTTCCAACACAGCTGGTTAGGCTGATTGGACGGTAGCTTGCAGCCTTCTTTGGATCCTTCCCTTTCTTGTGGATGGGGATCATGACTGCCTCTTTCCATATCTGTGGAAGCAGTCCTTATGTCCAGCTGTAGTTGTAAATTTCCAGGAGTTTCAAATAGCTTCAGTGCCTAGATGGGTCAGCATTTCATTTGAGACTCCATCTGGTCCAGGAGACTTCTTTGTCTTCAACTGCCTAAGAGCTGTCTGTAGCTCATGTAGTTTAAGATCTTGCTTCATGCATTCTGGTGTCACTTGGCTTGTCTGCCTTTCCCTTTTTTTCTCTTCGGGCTTCCCTTTGCCGTTCCCTGTTGATGGGGATGTTGGAAACATCTTTGTAGTTAGAGGCAAAAGTGTTTGCCGCTTGTTTACCCGTCAACAGTTCACCATTCTCTTCCAGAGTTACTGAGCCTCTTCCTGTTTCTTCATCGTTCAGCTGTCTCGTCAATCTCCACAGCTTTTGGCCATCTCGCTCTAGGTTGAGCGAGGCTATTTTGTTTCTCCAGCTCTTCCTCTGTGCTTCCCGTTTGTGCCTGAGGAATTTGGCCTTGGCTTGCTGTAGAGAGAGGTTACCCTCTTGTGAGGGATTGTTTTCTGCTTCCTCCCTGGCTTCTGATAACTTTGCCTGTAG
>NW_026461457.1:0-53740 GCF_021730395.1 Mercenaria mercenaria | reverse complement strand
ATTCTCCAACTCATCACTCCAGTAGGGCTTATAGTCCTTTCTTGCTCCCCTTGGAATGGCGAAGTAAGCAGCCTTAAGTATACTGGCGTTGAAGTCTTTGACACCCCGGTTGATGTCTCTACCTTCCACTCTGATGTCTTTACAGAGCTCATCACTCAGACTTTGGTATAAGGTCCACCTGGCCTTCTTGTAATTCCATCTGGGGATGTTAGGTGAAGTAGAGGCTATACGGTCCATAGTACGTTGGACAGGGCGATGGTCGCTACCTCCTAGTTGTTCATTGACTTCCCGCTTGACATATCCATGTATGTCATCAGTACATAAAGCAAGATCAGGGATTGATGGTGTTCGCCAGCTTCTGGAGTAAAACGTGGGGGGATCATTTGGCTTGTTGATGAGGTTTAGCTTGCCAGGTCTCCACTTCCTCTCCACGTTTATCCAGGTGGTCATATCCCCAGCTTTGTGAGTGACTGTTAAGTCTCCTACAATGATGAACCTGGTTTCATCAGTTGTAACTTTGTCAAGGGACAGCGCTTTGTCACTTGGAGAGTATATGTTCACAAGTTTCAAACTGAACTCGTTCTTTCTGAGACTCAGAACTTGGAACTCGGAGTCATCCATATGCGTGTTGGTCTGGACAGCGCTGATGTTGTTCCTGACCAATGTCATGATACCTCCTTTTCGTCTGCCAATTCTGTCACAGCGGAAACACTGGTATCCTCTAACTTTGAAGGATTTCTCTGGCTGTTGGTGAGTTTCCTGAATGCAACAGACATTGATGTCTTTCTCATGGAGGATATGCTCAAGTTCAGCTTTCTTGTTGAAGACACCCTCCGCATTCCAATGCATCAGTCTGAAAGGTTGATGCGAATTGGTTCTTCTTCTCGGTATGTTCCTCCTTCTTCTCTTTGCATGTTGTGGATTGAAGGAGGGACACCCAGTAGCTGTGGGTGGACTCTGTCGAGGCTCAGAGCCCGGCACTGAATCCCCCTGAAGGGACCTCAGAGATTCAGCACCATATTTTTGAATACCGGATGGCTGTGTAGTCATAGCGATATTGCATGGTGCTGTGGTTCGTTAAGAGAGTGCCAATGGCCCAGCACCTCTGTCTTCAACTCTCTAGGTTTCTTTCGGGGTTACCTCACCCTTAGTTCCGAGTTAAAACCCTATCCTGGGAACACAGGAGCTATTTGTCCCATAGCTTGGGGTCTGTTCAGGGCGTGTCCACACACCGGTGGGCCTGGCATGCCACATGTCTGGGGGCAGACCTCCTCCGAGTCCCCTGCAGTTCTGCCTGAGGCCACAAGGTGCTCAGTTACCGTGTGGCGCCAACTCCGAGGCACTGCAAAAGGGCTTGTCTGCAGAGAGGCTATGTACTGGCAGGGAAGACTTACGCACTCGGCTCCTTTTTCACCAGAAGGCTAGCCAGCGGTGGCGGCTGAAAGCGGAAGTTGTCAAGCACAAAACACATAGCACACCACACTTGACGCATCAGCAGACCAATTGCAACACGTGTAAATAATTTCGCGTACTTTAATTGTGACGTGTGTCGACAATACTAATCAAGTCCCGAAGTGGTTTCTAAAAAATGTACTTGTTAGAATTGAACTCTTTTCTAAGGTTATCTAATGCATTGTCATTATCATCGCCTCTTTTTGAAGCTTACTTTTCCAGTTCAGATTTATATTCTGCAAGTTTATTTGAAAATGTGTATAACAAATCTTGATTGTTTTTTGTTATGTCAGTATTTAGTTTATTTATTTTTGTTCTGATTTCTAACTGATACATATTTTGTAACTTTTTCATCTGACTATCTTTCAAATCAGATTTCTCTTCAAGTTCTTTAATAGAATCAACCATAGCTTTCATTTCTTTTTCAATTTTACCTTGTAACTCAACTATTAATGCTTGATTGCTTTTAAAGTATTTTTTCTAATTCTTCAATATTATTCTTTACTTCTTCTTCTAGTGTCTGTTTAATACTTTTGATGTCTTCAAGATTATAGTCTTCTAATACATTTTGATTTTTTTAAAACACAAACCGTCTTGAAACTGCATCAATGGATTTATCTGACTTTCCTGAATATTTTATTTCATTACCTCCCATATCTAATGGTCTGTTCATTGTGTTATAAGTTCCTTATTTTTATGAAGATATGAGTCCAAGTCCTTTTTAATTTTTTTAATTGTTTTCTAGTGGATAATCACTTAAATCAATATCAAATTTAACTTTACGTATACTGTCGGGTTCACTTATTTGCTTTACATCATTGAAAAACCCCATCTATATAATTCCCGTAAAGTTTATTCTTAAAAACTTCCTTGGTTTGTCAACAAGAAATCATATTTTTGTTTTGTTGAATTAGCAAAAGAATCGTAATCTATATTCTGTTCATTACAAATCATATTATTTTCCTTTTTACCTGAACTTTCAAAAAAAAAATATAGTGTGAACAGTGAATTCGGATATCTTTTGGTGTTTTATAGTAAGACTGGCTTAAATAAATAACAGAACAGTTTTTGTGACGTCCTTGAACGACGTATTGTTATTTCGTTTTGAATCTTTTTTTCTTCGCATATAAAACCATCAAATATTACTACTTTTAGTTTTTCTGATTCAAGATTTTCACAGGGTTCAATTTTATTATTAGAATATTCAAGTATGTCATTTGGATCTATTTTATTTTATTTTTTTTTAAACTTTCTATTAAATCCTGATATTTAGATTGTTCTAGGTATTTAACATACAGATATAATTTTTTATAATATATAAGAGGTTTTCAAATCATATGCATTAATGTTTTCCTTTTCCTGATCCGGAAGATCCACATATTAACATTTGAAAACATGAATCTATTGGATAAAAATTGTTATTAAGTTATTAGATTTTAATCATTTATCACTTTTTGTGTCATAATTTTGAATTTCCATTATATAATAATATTACAATATCTGACATTATCTTACATTATCATACATTATCTTACATTCTCCTTCATTATTATATAAATGCAATCAAAACTTAAAGAAATGAAAAAAATAAACAACTTAGTTCAGCAAAAAGTAAGAGCTCTTCGAGAAAAAAAATAAGAAGAGAAAAAAATCAGAAAAGCTACTGGTCGGGAAATGTATAGTGAAAATAATAAACCAATTACAGAAGGAATAGAAAGTGAAAAAGAAAAATTCTCAAGCCAGTTAAAACCTTTACCTGCAATAAAACAACAATTACAGTCATTCGGTGACGAAATAAAAGACATACAAACATATCAAGGTTTACCACAGCTATTCAAAGAACCACAACCAATTACATGGTCTCCTGAAGATGCTGAAGAACTGTTGAGGGAATATAGAAAATACAAGGAAGGGATTAAAGAAATAAGCAAATAACCTACTGAAGAAGAAGTTAAAAAGTACTGGAAGATTATGAAAGGGAAATATTGAGAATAACCTAAAAATCGGTACCACCAACAACAAGAAAATTAACCGAAGAACAAATAGAAACAAAAATATAAAAAAAAAAATAGAAGAAGAATATCGTAAAGAACAAGACGAAGAAAAAAGACAATAAATATTATTTGAAATGTTCGAAGCAGAAAATGAGTATAGGGATTTGGGTGAGTATGAAGAAGCTAAAGAATTTCCTGAAGAATTTGGGGTATATGAATTGGATCCAAATAAAGGTATTAATTTGGACTTATTAGATAAAAAAATATCTCACGCCGCAAGAAGTTTTTAACCTATTTCGCAGAGGAGAAATAAATGAAAAAGGTATAGCAAAAGCAGAAGAAGATAGAAAAAAACTAAACGCTAAAGCTACTATAAAAAAAAATAAGAAAAATCCTACAAAAGTTGATCTGGAAGCAATAAAAGATTTAAGAGATAAAGCAGATAAAATGTCGAGTTATAAAGTTTTGCTCAGTGATGTTAGTACTAAAACAAAAAGGTATGAGAAAAAGGTAAACGGGATAAAACATCATAATCCATATAAAGTTTCACCAAATGGACAATATGGTAATTTATTGATTGATCTTAATAAACTCTATGGTCAAAACAAATTGCTTGCTAGGGATCAAAGAACTGGAAAAGAAGTAATTAACGTTAAGGCAGATAATGACTTAATTGATTTGATTAATAAAAGATATAACAACAATAAAAAACGTTCAATACTTTCTAGGAAAATATTTAAAGAATTAATAGAAAAATCAGGATAACCTATCAATAAAAGATCCATAAAATTTAAAAAAGCAATTAGGGGTCAAGGTTATGACGTTTTTTAATGTAATCCAGAATAATTAATCAATGACTTAGAGCTTATTTTTGGTAATATTGAAGATGGAAATAATAATGAAGAACTAAAAATTGAAGGTATTAGCATAATTGATGAACTATTAAAAATGAATAAATTGTTACCAGAAAAACATGAAATGTTACATAAAATATTTTTCTTAATAGTGATGAATACGATAATAAAAGAATTCGTTATGATAATGGTAAAAAATCAAAAGATATCATATTTACAAATGGTTCTTACAGTTATACGGACATTAATAATTATATCAGGGAAACACTAATAAGCAATGCTGATTTTTAATTTGATAATTCAGACATTGCTCCAATAAGTTTGGAATTTGATTTAGGTAGTTTTAAAATCTTAATTTCAAATCATGATCATTTTAAGTTGGATTTGGGAGTATCAAATTTTCATACATTGCTTGGATTTGAGAAAAAAAATAAACAAAAGCGAATGGGAACAACGACACCAATAATGATTAACTCTGTTGATACAATTTACATTGTGATCTTATTGATAATTCATTTGTTGATCGTAATTTTAGTTATATTATCTATGCTTTTTAAGTACTGCAGATTTAACAAGAACTTATCCATTTACAAAAGAGCCAAACAGAGTTGGATATTCTGAAATTAATAAAAATAGTATAAATTCAATTAGAATATATTTAATGGAATTGAAACAAGTTTTACATTAACTTTAAAAGAAATATAAATATACAGTGTACAAAAAAGTTTATGACAAAAATAAAGGAATATTTTTTATGTTGATCCTTGGACAGGAACGTCAGTTCCTTATAAGCTTTACGCTCAAAATGGTCCAGGTATCTTTGACACTTTAACAAAATTGTTTTCATCTTCTGTTGCATCTGCAATTGGTAGTGCTGGAAAAAAAGCTCTGGAAACTGCAGGAAAACTGCACTTGAATGTGGAACAAAAAAGACTGGAACGGAAATCGGGAATTGAGCTACTAATAAAATTACAGTAAAAATTAAAAGTTTTTAAAAAACCTGTAACACCTGCTGTTGGAAATTTAATTGCTAAGGAATTACAAAAAACAAACAAAAAAACTCAAATAATGAGGATATTGGTATAAGAATAAATAAATTATTGTCAGGATCTGGAGCTTTAGCACAGCGTAAACGTATTAACAGATTAATTTATGAAAAATAAAATAATATATAATATACATGTTTAAAACAAAGCACCATTAATTTCTGCCTTAAGAAATAATGTTAACAACAAAAAAGTGGATACCATTTTACAATTAATGATAGAATTTCATATTTTGATTGTTTTAATGGTTATTTTGAAGTAAGATTTAAAGTTACTAAACTTGCTGATAGTAATAATTATGGCGATGGAGATCATATTGCTTTAATTAATAATGCAGCTTCAATAATTGATCATTTGATAGTTAAACAAAATGGAAAAACTGTCTATAATTGTTATAATTTATACAAGGAAATAAATGTAAAAAAATTAGTTGAACTATCTAAGGATTATGCAAAATCAACTGGAACAAATGAATTTATTTATTTAGATACTACCGCTAGTGCTGAATGTAGAAAAGACCAAAATACATATAATAGTGGTTTTGCTGTGAAGAAGTTATTAATCCAGGGTGGTAAGAATGTTAATGCTAAAATCCCGTTAGATGATTATTCATTTTTTCGGGGTTTGGAACAAAATATGTTGCCCCCAAGTCAAATCCAAATAACACTTCAATTAACAAATGATGATGAATTGATTTACAGAGCTAATGTTGCCGATGCAGGTAGGGTAATTGTAACTAAATTAATTTTGTGGATTCCACGTTTAATTTTTAATGTTTATGGACTTAATTTAATTTCTGAAAAATATACAAAAACAGGATGGAAATACCTCTGAAAAATGATAGCACAGTCGGCAGATACACAATAAAATAATATAACTTTTAGAATAACAGCCGGTGTAACAAAACCCGAACATGTGTTTGTTTATTTACAACGACCTGGTTAAAGTAACTCACAAGAAAATAATCCACATTTATTAGATAAATTTAAAGTTAATGCAGCAGTTAATATCAAGAATTTATGATGATTTTCTTAATATTTCTCATAAACAAATTAATAAAACTACCGGAAGTCTTTTAAATAGATCAAATTTTAAAAGTTTGTTTAGATTTGTTCATTTTAACTTAGAATTTTAAAAGGAAGGAATTGCAGAAGATCCTTAGCATGTTACATTAACAGTTAAATTAAATATTCCGCCAGCAGCTAATATCCGTGTTTACGCAATTGTATTGTATGAAGAAACAGTTGAAATAAATACTATTGGAAATGAACTTGATATTGTTTAAATAAACTATATATTAGATATATAGTGACATCAAATTATATTGAATATAAGGTAAATTTAACAGATGGACAAAAGAAAAACTTAGCGAAAGCTTTCAATGATAAAATTCCACATACTTTTAGACTGAAATATGAACAATTGCATGGAAATTTTCCTTTACTTTTAACAAAAACACAGAATAATCAAATTGAAAAGTCTGTTATGAATATGAAGGGATTAGAAATTACAATTTCAAAAAAAAACACCAAAAACAAATGGTCAGTCAAGGTCAAAATGGAGGATTCTTAGGAGCTTTGGCTGGTCTGTTAGGTCGAACAGTACTTCCGGTAGCTGCAAAAATAGCTCCAAACATATTAGCCCCATTAGGCGCCGGTGCTTTGTCAGTAATTGACAATACTGGTGTCAGTAAGTTACTTAGAAATGGTATGATGTCTGTAGCTGATAACAGGAGAAACATGATATCACCATATCTTACACCTAATCAAAAAAAGAAAACAAAACAGTTAAGGGGAGCTGGTGTAATAAAACTACCTCAAAAACAGACAAGATGGTAGATTCTTAGGTATGTTGGCTGCCAGTTTGGGTATTCCTCTTATTACCTCCTTCTTAGTGGAAAAGGTATACAAATTGATTCTCAGCGGAGACCTTACAGATGAATACCTATTGTAAAAAAGAAATAAAATTTATAAACAAACCAATATCTAACTTTGAAATTGAACAATGGGTAAAACAATTCAAAATTAAAAACTTTATGGGTGTATTTAGTAGAAATAATTTAACAGAAACAAACCTAAAATGAAACGAAGAAAATGAAACGAAGAATAATTAATTTGGACGGCTCTGTTGGATCCGGAACACACTGGGTTTTTTATGTAAATAAAGTATATTTTGACCCATTCGGACTTCCTCCATCAAAAGAAATAATCAAATATATACGTGGAGTAAAGTATAACCACATACAATATCAAGACAAAACAAGTGTATTTTGTGGTTACTATTGTTTATTTTTCATAAAAATGTTACAAGATGGTATAAACATTTATGATTTTTTTTTGTATAAAATACTAAAAGTTAACAATCTAAGAGCAAAAAACATTTTTGAATTTTTTGTATAAAACACTTAAAGTTAACAATCTAAGAGCAAATGAACAAATAATTATTTCCTATTTCACATCTCAATACAACAAGTGATCTAAAAATAAACGTGAACATTGTACATGGAAGTGACGTAATACATAGAAATTCCACTAATGCTAAAAATAAACGTGAACATTGTACACGGAAGTGACGTACTTAAAATCAACTACTTGTAATCTAAAAATAAACGTAAACATTGTACACGGAAGTGACGTACTTAAAACATTTCAAACCAAACTTTGTCAAACCTGTGGTTTTCGCAGTAATTTATTATATTATGTGGTGCTTTTTAGTTTGCCATCATTGGTCAGTTTTGGTCAAGGGTAAGGTCAAAATGAGGTAAAACTGCGCCAGAACCATCATAATATAAACTACTTCGACCTTAACATGTACGTAAAGATTTACAAACCTAATGCAGCAATTCGTTGTCAAAACTTATAACGTCGGTGTATCATATATTCAATATCAAGAAGAAACGAAACAAAATAGTTCTTACACGGAACAAAGGTTTAAGTGGACTACATTTAGCCCATCAGGACCAGATAGCTAATAATAATAAATAGCAACAGCTCTCTAATCACTAGACTATTTATATTCCGAGAAACTGTGTGAATGATCGTCATATGTACTTCGCCGTTGACAGTTGTGATTTCAAGAAGGACGCTCTTGAAAGCAAGTATTCCGTCATAGAACTTTTATGAAAATTCGCCAAAAATGTTATCAAATGGTGTTCCAGACCTTGATCTTGATAAAATTATCCCAGAACTTTCAAAAATTGACCAGAATGCCAGGCAACTGCAAGCGTTTCATCACCCATCACGATGCTCATCATGAAAAGTTTCCTTCTCTTAAATTGCTTGCCAAAGACTGGGCTGAAATGACCGAAATATTTCAAAATGACAATCGAATCTATGGACTATGAAAAGTTTATTGTTTGAAGACTCTGTTATTGTTCAATAAAGTTTTGAGATCCTATGAAAACTATTAATCCTAACATTTGAAAGGCTTCTATAGAAAACATATTTACCGGAAAAGAAATGTCAAAGGAAAGGCATTGTCTAATTTGCATGAACAGATGGGTCAGGTTGTCACTACTGCTGAGAAGTCTACCTAGTTTTTCTGACGGGCAAGTTTGCCATTGCTTAGGTGGGACCTACTAGTACTGAAGGGTGAGCTCTTACTTGTCAGGGGTATGCTGCCACATTCGAGGAGACAAATCATCATTGCCGAGAGGGTGACCTACAAATGTCGATGAGATCTACCACTCAAGAGACACTTGGAGTGAGCATGCTTTGCAGGCACTATCTGAGCGTAACCACCCCACGCGCCACACACGCCACAACCACCACCACCTAGATTGATTATTAACACCTGACCTGACTCAGTGTAGTTTTTCTTTGTCCGTGCCCAAAAGTTTAATAGAAACGCCTCAATATTTGTTTGAGTGTAACAATTTCACTTTAACGAATCTTCAATCTGTGTAATTCTGCACACATAGGATACTCTGTTTTATAAAGATCGGTACTCATATATAGGCCATACAATAGAGAGGCCGGATAATCATACGTTGTTTGTAGATCTATTATCTGTAGAACTGAATGAAGTCGCTGCAGCACGTTTAAGGTATGAAATTTGTATTCGCATTAGATCCAGACTGCACTGGTCGTGGAATTTATTATAAGTTAACGCGGCTGTGTGTTCTGATCCTAATAAGATAGCTTTATTTTATTATATTTTAACTAAAATGGAAGGGATTGTTTTATCAGTAAAGACTTTAAATTGATCATTGAAATCAGAGGAATACTTCTGCCGACCTCCTGTAATTTTTTAATATGATAACTTCGGCGTGTGTATGCCGTTGTCTGGGGGTATGAGACTCTTCCCTACGGATTTGAAAGTCCAGGTTTAGTTTTTATTATAGTCGATTGGATTGTCTGGCGTCCGTCGTCACAGTTTACTAAACATCTTCTCCTCTGAAACTACTGGTCAGAATACTACCAAATTTGGTTTGTAGCATTCTTGTGAGTTCTTCTATCAAGTTTGCTCTTATGGGGGGGGGGGGGGGGGGGGGGGGGTTATGATCCCTTTGAGGAACCGCTAGAGCTGTTAATAGAAAAAAACCTTTGGACGGCTTCTTTTCATGAATCGCTAGATATATCTTTATCAATTTTAATCTGTAGCATAAATATATGGTCGATTCCCAAATTTGTTCAAATGGGCACTTGGTCCCTTTTAGGGCCACTAGAGCTAAAATAGAAATACATTTAAAAGTCTCCTTCGCATGAACCGCTGGACGGCTCTAATAATGCATATTGAATAATGGAGAAAACTGCTAAACAGCGTACTGTTCTACTGAGTAAGAATTAATTCTCTTGAATAAGCATAAGTTACATACTTCTATACGAAAAACTTTAAAAATGGTCTTGTCCAAATCCGTCATGTCCTTGGCTTATATGTTTTGATATGAAGCATTATATACTGATCCTTTTCAAATTATGTCCCTGGGGTCAACATTTGCCCAGACCTGGGTCTCGCTGTTTTTACATAAAATTATTAACGATAGACTTGGTTTATCTAATTTCCTTTTCTTAATTTTACATTTTGTTTATTTTGTTTTTATTTCTTTTATATTATATCTTTGTTTTTGATCTTATTTTTTTCTTTTATTAATTTTCATTTCTTTATAATACGCCTAAAGGGACGTATTACGTTATACCCCCGGTGTCCGTCCGTCTGTCTGTCCGTCTGTTAGCAATTTCGTGTCCACTCTGTAACTCTTGAAGCCCTTGAATAATTTCAAAGAAACTTGACACAAATATTCAACTCATGTCTCACTTAAAGGTCAAGGCCACATTTAGGAGTCAAAGGTCATATCAGTTTTTTTCGTGTCTGCTCTGTAACTCTTGAACTGCTTGAAGGCTTTGAAAGAAACTTGGCACAAATGTTGACACCAAGACCACGTGCAGAGCGCATGTTTCGGATGACTCGTTTCAATAGCTTATTTTGATACTTTTCCATTATTTGCTGTTGGAAAAAAAACAAGACCACTTTTCTGTGGTACAACATGAATAGTACCTCCAATTTGTAGGTGTATTTTGACATAACTTTACCTTTGTAAAGATTATTTTTTAGACTTAGAATATTGTTTTATGGACTTATATTTTTGGAATTTCTTCCCTTTGTTGTTCCTCTCTTTTGGGCTTCAACAGCCAAGTTCTTTAAATTTTGCTCCCCTCCTCTGATGTAAACCCTTCGGGTGTATATTGCCCCGCTTGGTAGTGCTCTTGTTTATTTCTCTATTTTAAGGTCTGCCTTGTACGACTTTTTTGAATATTTGAGCCTCTTGTTATTTTTGCTACACTCATTGCAACGTTGGCAAGGCACTTTAAGATTGCCTCCGTCGATCAAGCATAAAATTAATGGTTAGGTATAGTTGATTTTATTTGTTCTTAATATAGGGCCGCTCAAAAGCTCTACATAGCTTAAGTTATATGTTTATTGTTTCACAAAGCGACGGTAACTAAAATTGAATATTACCTTTAACATCTTTTTCTTAATACATCAATCAAACAAGCAATGTGCTGAGCTTGGTTCATACAGCTTTTCGAATATAATTTAATAGCTACACATGTAGCAGTCAAAGAAAACTTCGATCACCAGCTGAATAATAAACTGATTAAATCATATTCCGATATGTGATCTAGGTGAACGTAAGCTCTGCATGTTTCATACATAGGCAAATATGCAGCATTATTACATTCACATTCTCAGTTTCATTGTAACGAAAATGACTGCTTCCGGTTACGATATATCAATTAATAGCATTATCATTGATAACTTTATCCGCGGTTTCAAGATTCATATTTTATTCTTTCTGTCTTATGTATGTGTATCATTATGCATGACGTCTTTCTTTCTTTGCTGTCATAACATTCTTTTACATGCTTAACTCCCTGAGGCCGATATCATAATATACATGCTGCGGCGAGATAAGAATTACCACCTGACGTCGAAGAACATTATCTGATCTTATCATAATCACACTTGCATGCAGTGAATTGAAATCATGCATGGAAATATTATTAACATGGGTGTAAATCAAACTATACTTATAAGAAAAATAAAATCTTCCAACTTTGAACAAATATTTATATATATCCGCTTTCGTCCGAAACTTATATCCAAACAGAATAATAATTTCACTTCGAAACATTCACCATTTTTCACACCTATTGCGTTAAATAAATATTTGAACATTTCCGATTTTATAACTTTTTTCACATGTAAACACATTAAATTCCAATTGTCCATTAACACGGAGTATTTGCATCAGCATTACTCAAAATTAACACCCAGTTTTGAATGAATACCGATGGTTTATTTTGATGTAGATTAATTTCTAAACATGTGCACAAACATTGTGTGACACGCACTGGGACAGTTAAGTGTTGTAATATTTACAAACATCTTTGAAGAATTATTAAATTTACAAAAAGCGTTTATTTACACACAGTTTTATGTATGAAACATGTTTTGCTGTGTTATTTTTAATCATTTGAATTTAATGCGATGTAAGTGTACGAATATTTCAGCTTTCTAAAACTTAACATTTTCCGACCATTCATTTCTCTGATAATGAAATTTCATCGTCGGAATCATCATCCGACTGAATTGATACGTCAAAATCAGCGTGATAATTAATATTTTCTTCAATGTAAGAACAATCTCTGGCAGCCGACATTATTTTAATCTTTTGAAATACAGTATGAACGAAACACAGCGGATTTTTTTTAACAAGGAAACTAATTATTAGCATAATTAATAATTATAACATCTAAGAAATAATAGCCGGTATGCAAAATAATTTTGCTTTTATCAGGATTATCAGAAATTAGCAAGTATGTGACGCAATCAGCATGATCTCGGTGCCGCGACTATACTCGCCAATCGCCGTCCTGGAGAGTCCTGATAACGCGCGTATAGTCGGATATCGACGCTACGGGGGTAGAAAATATAGCGCCTTTAGTCGCATTTTGGCCCCAAGGAGTTAAATGAGGATCAAATATACGACAAATAGGGTTTATATCGATTTTTTTCTTGCTTGTTACCAGTATTTTAAATTGAATGTAAATAGGTATTGAATGTTTACCTAAAATAGATTTAAGCAAATTAGTTACATATAAATGTATAACCTTATAGCCTAATGTCTTTTTCGCGCTACCGAATCTGCCAGACCGGACGTGTAGTTCCCGGAAGGTCCAGTTCTGCTTATGAAATAATCCTGATAATTTTGTTAAGACTTCAATCCCAATATGTCTAGATTGCCAAATTCAAGATATCAAACTTCGAAGAAATTACTATATAAAAATATATATGCTTACGTTATATACTGCTCCGATAATTCTTTTCCTCCTGTATAATCATTTTTTTGTTTAACTCAGCAAAACTGGTGCTTACGTAGAATCCCTACGAATAATCTTTTGGAAAGATGTTTTACCATTTGGTGTGGTGTTTTGTATCGTCAACGTAGCATTTGGTGGCACCTTTCTCCTTGTTTTAAAAGGCGAAGACAGCTTGGAAACACATAACGAAACAAGGTAAATATCCGTTGCTAGTTTTCTGTTGATTATTCAAAAGGGTAATGATTGTGTTTTCGAAAATGATCGAGCGTTCTTGGAGATGTCAAAGTTATGCTAATATATTTTTACGATTTTTTAGAGAACACTCTTGAAGATTTTATAATAACTTACCGAAAATATTGCAAACTAATCATTAGATATAATCTATTTGTTTGGTTTGTGTCCTCTTTAACGTGTATTTTACATCATTACACACACACACATATATATAATAGACATGCATTTATATGATATATATATATATATATATATATATATATATATATATATATATATATATATATATATATATATATATATATGCACGTATATGTACATAGATGATTAACACATACTTTATCTGATCCTGTGTGTTTACTTTTAACATGCTTAGCAGAATATTTAATCTGCCACTTTCAATTCATAAATATCCATTTTAGATGAAACATTTTCGATATGTTTGCTTAACACCGCTTTGATATAGACTGAAAAATCAGCATTTTGCACTTAGATCATATTTTAGTTGTTTTAAAACTGCAAGGAGGCACAAACATGTGTGGTATTGATGTTGCCGTTAAATTATTAAAGCGACTAACCCACACATTGTGGTGTGAAATTAATAAAATCAAACGTTTACCTATATTCACCTTTATGTTGCATATGTGATGTTCTTACAATTATTTTTTCATCGAATTCTGTCCAACATCGGTTATTTCCTAATAAATCAAATATTAAATTATAATAAAACGGAATCCTTGGCCTTCTGCGAGCACTTTGCAAACATCAGGCGATACTGAGAACATGATAATCAATAAAGCGTACAAGTATAGGTATCGCGTAGTGGCGTAATGGCGTCTTGAAATGTAAGTAAATAAAACAATAATATAAAATAAAGTCAGCACACTATTGTCCTTAGGTATTGACCTTGCACTTATGCATATTCCATATTGATGTTTAAATTATTGCTTAATTGCGATGTAGCAATATAAATATTGCATTTAATTAGAGAATAACAGGCTACTTTCTTTTAATATTAATGTATGGGCTGGAAGTGTTGAGGGAACCGAAATCATGAAACTAACAAACCTACCTAGAACAACAAGTGGCCTCATCTCTATTTCGTAAAAGTTGACAAGTTTCTGAAGCAAAAATTGATAAATACATATTTTACGGATTTGAAAATTCATCCGCCCCTGAAACACCTGAATGAAACAATCTGGCAGCCAACTTCGACAATGTTTATTGACTTTCTGATATTCTTACAAAAATAACAATGAAATAAACTCTTATCTGCGTAAAAATAGCTGCGCGGACAAATCGTTTACTTGCCAATATCGGTGCTGATTGTTCGAGTTTTGCATCTTACCTATTTTTTTTCAAATTTTATCTGCACAATTTGACAAGTAGAAACACTTTTTGAGCTAGGCAGAGTATTAGGTGCAAATATGCATTTTTGACTAATTCAGTACCATAGCTTTAAAAATAGGGGATCGAGCTAGCCGAAAAATAAAAGGTGCAGAAGTTTATGTCATGATAAAGACTCATGCAAGTTGTCGTCCATTTATATAATATATTTTTGAGGTAGGTGCGTCAAAAGCTGAAAATTTGCTTTTTAACTATTTCAGGGGCAATTAATCTCGAAAAAGGGGGAGGAGGCAAACAAAAAATAGGAGATGCGCAAGTTCATATCATAATAACGACTCGTGCAAGGTTTCATCCATTTATATGAAATACGTTTTGAGCTAAGTGCGGAACTTCGGACGAACGCGCGGATGCACGCACAAAAATCTTTTAAAGTTTATCACATAAAAAAAAGAGTACTTGTCTACGTTTTGAGCTAGGCATGTCACAAGGTTAAAATGTGCATTTTTGACTATTTCAGGGGCTTTAACTATAAAACTAAGGGGCGGAGCCAGACGAAAAATAAGAGGTGCGCAAGTTCATATCATGATAAAGGTTTCATTAATTCATTTCAAATACTTTTTGAGCTAAGTGTGTCACGAACTTTGGACGGACGGACGCATGGATGCACGCACAAAAATCTGTAAATGTTTATCTGAACAAAAAAAAGAAAAAGTACTTGTCTACAACGTTTTATAGTCAATACTACAAGAAATAACAGATATAATTTGTGAAATATGTTATGTAAATATTGTAAGAATAAAAGCAATATGGATAGGATAAAATAACAGTAAAATTTTTAAAGAAAGTGGTCTGAGATTTTTTTGAACTCGTGGTAACATGCATTGAAGTCAGACACCTAACCACCACGCCATCGTGTCATTGATTTTTTATATGTGCTATTTCAGTAATATTAAGATATTTTCAGGATACAAATATTGCGTAAACTAACGGAGATCCCCGAAACTATTGGTGAAGATTAATGAGTGCCAGGTCAATACTTGCAGACAATACGTTTACGATGCAGTCAGTGATTTCTCGTTTGCCGAGCGGTTACGGTATTCGTAGTACAATTTTTCGTCGAGAGTACTGATTTTGTACGAAAAAAGGAAACAAAGCAATGAATTCGAAACCAGGGAAAAACAATTTTACACAAAGTATGTAATGCAAAAAAAAAAATGTCGGTTGAATGCACGGTTCGAACCATCAAAACTGTCACTATAAAATGACTACGTATCCATCCACTCAACCTACTGTGCCTTCAAGCTATCTATTGATATCCAGCATATATCTTTACTTTAAACGAGGGTGCTACTGATTGTTGTTTTTATTTTTAATAAAAAACGACACAATACTGTGCGATACCTATAGATACTTATCCGCTCAATTATTAGTGACGGAAGCAAAATAAACGCATGCATAGTATATGGTTTGCTGTCCACATGTTGAAAGTGTCATAAAATATTGTCGCGTGTCGTTCTATATTTATATAAATGTTTGCAAAATAAAGCGTTGTAACGGTTTATAAAAGTGCGTGAGGAAAACTGTGAAAACTCGAATGTTTTGTAAATCTGGAAACTAGAAACTTATCAGATATTAAGTGTTATGCAGATATATGAAAAAGTGGCGTCATTTTGCCTTTCGGTGATATCTTTTTTTTTAAATCACAATTCACAATGTGTGGGTTAGTCGCTTTAAACCATCATTAACTTACTTTTTCATTGTTATTTTTTTTAATGTAAATTT
The DNA here is from genome assembly GCF_021730395.1 of Mercenaria mercenaria. Classification (NCBI taxonomy): domain Eukaryota; kingdom Metazoa; phylum Mollusca; class Bivalvia; order Venerida; family Veneridae; genus Mercenaria; species Mercenaria mercenaria. The sequence continues at coordinate 37,208 of NW_026461457.1, read as the reverse complement.
TTTAATTCACCTCCCTTATATATGAGAATACTTTTAGATTTCGGTTGAAGTATAGCAAAATACTGCCAAGAAGACTCAAAGATTTTCTATCCAACTTTGTTAACTAGTCATTATCACTCAATGTCATCCCTCTTCCATTTCATAACCTTTACAAAAACGGCGAGTCAACATGCCTTGTGTTCAAGCATGGTTTATAGTATGGTTTTATGCTATAACAGCATATTATGATATCTGTTTGATATATTTATACCAAGTAAATCAAGTAACTTGTGCTGAAAGGTAATTTAAAACATAATTATACATGCGATTACCTTTTGGTTAATGTAGACAATTTTATTAAAAACATGTTAGAAAACCGGGAAAAAGTCCATAATGTGGCGTCATATGCAACTTAAATCATTCAAGTACTTGCGATACTCTACATCATATTGACAGCCATTGTCGAAAAAATGATGTCTCAAAAACCAGCCGCTCTATAAAAAGCATCATTCCATCCCATACAGACAACTTTGGTAGTGCCTTTATGTCTATCTTTGAGAAAAAAACAGCACTACATTGGCTATGATGAACATTTTACAGTTCACTGTTTGGAATCTGGTATGTTGGTATTAGGACACTGATAGAGGCACAGCCAGTTGTAGAATATACTGGAGAGGAAGGCTACAAGTAAGATTACACAAATATGTTGTACATTTTATAATTGTTTTTATTTAGTATACATTTGTACATCATCTGTCTACAAGTGTATCAAAGAGGTCAGCGCATCTGTGTCAGTAAACAATAAGTTTAACAAATCAAAATGTTTGTTAGAAACTGTAAATTGTGGAATTTGATATAATTTGTACCAAAACTGTTCAAAGCGATGGATATTCCAGATGACGTCCAAGATGGTCACAAATTTTGTACAAAGTAGCCTACGTAAATAATTATTTTTTCACATATATTCATAGTATCTGTATTAAGATACTGCATATATGAAGTTAGATGCGCAGTTATAATCAATGGCTGGATGAATAGAAACAAACTGAAATGAACACCTCCAAAACTGAATTTATTATGTTTTGTAGCAGAACTTAATTGAACAAATGTCTTAAAAATTCCATTTAAATTGCTGGTGATGATGTCAAACGTAAAAACACAGTTAGATATCTCGGTGCATTTCTTGACGAAACCTTGAACTTTAAAGATCGTGTAAATCGCAAGTGCCGTACAGCTATGTTGAATTAACTACGAATTAAGAACATCCGAAAATATTTTACAAAAGCAGCCCATGAAAGTTTAGTTTTGTCTCTGGTTATTTCACATCTGGATTATTGCAATGTCATACTGTAAATAGTAGCTAACTGTCAAGGTGCGTAAGATGCAACGTATTCAAAACATGTGCGCAAAACTAGTCCTTAACAGGGGGAAATTTGACAGTTCTAAACAATTATTGTATCACTTACAATGGTTGCCGGTGAAAGCAAGAATTGAGTTCAAGATACTATCTTTAATGTATAGCTGTCACACTGGCAGAGCACCTCTGTATTTAACAGAAATGCTTACAGAGTATATCCCTAGTAAACAAGGTTTGAGATCGTCTAAAGTTCTGAATGTCGTTATGCTGTTCCATACAACAAGTGCAAAACATTCAATGATAGAGGTTTATGTACTATTGGTCCAAAACTTTTGAATGAACTGCCGTTAAAACTACGCAAAAGTAAATCATTTGACACATTCAAGAAAACAATCTTAAGACACTGTATTTCAGAGATTTCGCCACATTGTTTTAAATTTTTTGATAACTGTTTATCATGCGAAAACAGCAGATGATAGTTCTTAAATTTTCGTTAAATTTTTACATTTCAACATTTATATAATTTCCAAGGTTTTTTAATACACGCACTTGTTGACTCTATGGGTAGGGTAGTGTGTAGTATTTCTTTCTTAAACAATATATGATGGCACCATTAACCGAGGGGAGGGTTAACATCTATATGCAGCTCGTCTGGGCGTACCAGATGTTTTAAGCACTGGTATTGGCAGTAGAGGTAAAATGACCTCAAGGGGAGGGGTGCGGTCATGACTGTTTGTTACAAAAAGGCTGTAATTATTATCATTGTCATTATTAATATTGTTATAATAACTGTTATTATTATTATGTACAACGCCATTGAATATATCATTTATAAAAATAGGCGTTTAATCAAATTTGTCAGTTTCAGCTTCAGCTTTTTAAATGATAGAGAAGCATTAAACAGAAATAGATCCCTTTCACTTATCTATTATATCAATTTCTTATTATATTTACATTAACTTACAAATATAGCCTTAAATAACAGTTAGGGGTTTTCTTGCTTCTGTGATTTTATATTATGCAGTTCATAACTGCAGGCAACAAGTTATAACAAGTTTTAAATAGTTGCCAAAGTTTATCTTTGAATAAGTTACCATTTCTGACAAGTTCAAAATAGCAGTTAATTACGTTACGATGTTCGAAGCCGAGCAGTGACAGAGCTCACTGTTTCGCAATACACTAAAGACACAATAAAGCAGGACGTAAAATTAAACTTTGACATTTGTTTACAGAACTTATTCATAATGGTTTTGGAATAATGTCTTCAAACCGTTTATGAATTAGAAATAGCTATACATTCAGTCCTGTACAGTGAGTCAGTAAATTATTTACATATTAATATGCATTGTTTTACCTATCTGTTTCCGACAAATGTATGTACCACTTTTGTAGCTTTGTTGAAAGGACTGAAGTAGGATCTCTAGACATAGGGATACGTTTTCACACTGGCCATAGCTTTCGCAGAAGCGGTGGTTCCAACGCCGCGGCGGTGGAGGATTCGTCGCAGATGCGGTGGAGAAATATGGCCGACTTACTATATTTACGCTCTCACAGATACTTTTTCTAACGAGTGTTTCACGTTTGACTGAAAACAACCAGTGAGACAGGAGCCCACATGTGTATTCTTCCAACCACAAACACTTGTTCAGTGCAATTCTTTGCCATTAATGTAAACACTAATTTTGATGAGGGACTGCCGTTTTTGTAGAATTTCTATCAGAAATGGTAAAATCTTGTACAAAACGACCCCTGAGCATGTTTGATTCAAAATGTAAGTCTGACACTGTCGAGCAAAAACGTTTTCTCTGTAGTGGGTGATTTTTTCTTGCAAGCATACAAAATAATCGGCCAAAAACTATTCCAACGCAGTGTGCGGTGGGTACAGCTGCAACGCATTACGGTGGATCTTCTTTCTTTAATGTTCGCTACTGACTTTAAATTGGAGTAAACAGCATTTTCCCAGAACTTTGATTGGGTTTGGCCATGAAATCACTTTGACATTAGATAGCAACAGAAACTGAAAGTTTAGAATAAATATGACATTGATTTGCACATCCGTAAATACATAATATCAAGTGACAATATTAATTTTCTGATTTGACCACATACGACTTCAGCATCGTATGATAAACCAACTTGACTAAAGTACAATACAATTACAAATACGTAGCATACCCTTACAAAATGCCATTGAGGAGCTGTGTTACTGGAGATAAGACTTTTTACAAGTAGGCTAATTTACCTCTTCTTCAACAGTATCCTTTTATTTTTAGACGTTTACCAAAGAATCTCAAAGTGTCAAGGAAAAAGTTTAGATATTTTTCTTAGTGACAAGATGAGATTATTTGATTGCCCTTTGTCCGTCGTCCGTCAGTCGTCTGTCCGTCCGTCGTCCGTCCACAATTTCTTTTGAACACGATAGAGACCTAATTTTTCAACAGATTTTAATCCCTGAAGGAGCCAAAATGTTCACTTTATGAACATGATAGCAGTGACATTTTACTTTCGACTTTAACCACACTTACACACAAATAAAGTCACAATAAGATCTCGGTTCCTATTGAAAACCAGCTAGATTCCATCATATGTTCAAGAGATACTACCCCTGAAAGAGGCACATTTTCTATTCTGACCCTCTCAGCTATATACGGTTTCATTTATGTTTGGATTTGATACAAACTTGCATATGTGTGCCCAGTCACATGATCGCGCTACATCATTTGAGCTCGAAAGTGAAAGTGGACACAAAAATTATAAATCACGGCGTAATTTCATTATCCAATATATTGTGTTAATATCATGTAACATCATTCGAAACCTATTTGAAAGTGCTACCCCCGATACTACAATTGTCCCGCCAAAACTTTCTCGTTTTAACGCTATTCCTGTTCAACCATTTTCGACAGTATGCGCTCAATGTACAAGTCAATTGAACAGGAATAGCATTAAAACGAAAAGCTTTTGGTGGGGAAATCGTAGTACCAGGTTTCGAATCATATGCATGATATAAACACAATATATAGATTACAAAAACTTACGCCCTGATTTTCAATTTTTGTTTACCTTTCTACTTTCACTTTCGAGCTCAAAATGCGTAGCGCGATCACGTGATTAGGCACACTGTGCATGGAATTTTTATCTTAATAATCTCTAGGTCAAGTTCGAAACTTTGTCATGTGGGGTCAAAAACTAGGTCACCAGGTCAAATCAAAGGAAAAGCCTGTTAACGCCATACGCCACATTCATGGCCTTATCTTTAGTAATGTTTATCTTGATGATTCTAAGGCTAAGTTTAACATTGAAAGATAAACGGAGAAATAGAGTACAAACAACTAACAACAGACAAACAGAAAGAAATGTTACAATAAATGAAAGACAAAAACTTCATTCTCCCCTGAAAACTGTAACAGCGCCAATCAAACATATTAAGATACCTTTTACTCCTTGTTCTAGTGCCAAGAGGACGACAAGGAATCAACTCATTTCAGTTATTCTTATTAAAAAAAGTGAAGAAAATCACAGCTGGGAGCATACTTAAATATGCTAAAGTATGATTAAAAAACCTATAAAAATGACAAATGGTTGCAGCATGTGCAGTGTGTTGGAGAATATTCACCCGCCCCCACCCCAATGCGAACCCGACTTCGATATTATGTAGCCAGAACAAAAATAAGGGACAGCAGAAACCCTGTCAGTTTGTTTATTAGATAAGTTGGTCTGTTCTATGATGTAAAAGTCGCTTGTGGTAAGCATTTAAGGTAGTTCTGCACGTTTGTAAAACCGGAAGTGATGGCGTAACGTTATTTATCCGGAAAACGTAGAATAAAGCCTGGATTCGGCGTACGGAAATGAAAATCAGTTTATGAATTAATCGAAACCTGTGAGTAAATTTATTACAATGACACTGTTGCTATATTTCTAAAGTCAAAATATAATATTAAAACATACGGCATGTTAAAAATTCAAAATAATGAGTTAAAATTAGCGTGAAATGTCCGGTTTACTTTAATCATGGTCAAATATTTCAAAAATAAGCACACAGACCTATACTTATATTTCACCAAATTATAGTCCATATCTTTATTAACAATCGTGAGAAGTTTCATCAAAATCTACATTGTAGAAAAATTCTATTCGCGAAAATGTTATGAAAGTTATGATTTTTCCATAGACTCCCATTATGAAATATTGCATGAGGTCCAAATTTTTCAAATCAGTCTAGCAAAAAATCAAGCACACGACCCTATCTTTTTTATTTGCTGAATTTTCTAGGTATATTCTGAAGTTTTGAAAAATCAGAGTTTCAATTCAAACATGCAGAACTACATTAATCAAACAATCGATGTTGTCAATTGATATTTTGTACATAATAAGGGAAAAGGAAACCCTTCATGCTTTAATATCAATAATTATAATTGAGGTGTATTTAGTACGAAAGAACATGACGTTATTATTTGGCAGTTGATTTAGTAAAATAATTATGGTTTAAAAAAAAGCTTTTCGTGTGTGCATTCAACAGAACGGAAGTGCAAATCAATAGTATATTATTACTAAACATTAAATTTCTGTTGCTGTCTGAAAGTGATTTTATGGACCTACCCTAATCAAAATCCAAGGAAAATACTGTTTACTTAATTTAAAAGTCCATAATGAACATTAAAGAAACAAGATCCACCGTAATTCGTTGCAATTGTACCCACCGCACACTGCGTTGGAATCATTTTTGGTCGATTTTTTCATATGCCTGTAATGAAAATTCACCTATTACGAAGAAATAGGTTTTGCTTTACAGGGCCGTACTTACGAATTGCTGCAAACGTGATCAGGGGTCGTTTTGTACAAGATTTTACCATTTTTAATGGGAATTCTACAAAAACGGCAGTCCCTCGTCAAACTGTACATAAGTGTTTACATTAATGACAAAGAATTGCACTGAACAAGTGTTTGTTTCTGGTTGGGAGAGTACATATGTGGGCTCCTGTCTCACTGGTTGTTTTAAGTCAAACGTTAAAGGGTCATTAGAAAACGTACCGATGACAGCATAAATGTAGTCAGTCGGCCATATTTCTCCACCGCTTCTGCGACGAATCCTCAACCGCCGCGGCGTTGGAACCACCGCTTCTGCGAAAGCTATGGCCAGTGTGGTTATAACAAACATATAAGAGTGTGCGTAAGACATAAGGTTACATTATAATATTGCAAGTTGTAAATTATTTACAGTGATATTTCATAAACCTGTCCTTGTTAACTGTGCCGGACTTTGACATTGCAGATTTACTGTAAATAGACTGATTGAAACTTCTAACGCCCCCTCGATTTGGATTTGGAAATGACTATATCACATGTTTAGGACAAATGACTGACAAAAATGTGTTGGTATTTTAGTAAATCGTAAGTAACTACATTATATCATGTTTATTCTTTATTCATTTCACGACCTCAATCCACTGCTAAAAAGTCACATAACTACATATAAATATCTAGCTTTTACAAACGAACAAATTTCAAAATCATAAAGAATAAATAAATCAGTTGCTGATGGAGGCAGTATGTTTGGTCATTCGCAAATTGTCTAAGTAACACATGTACAAGACTCGATAGTTAAGCAAAATCATTTATAAAACAGAAAGTAAATGTTAAACTTACCAACAAATTTAGAAAAATATGTTACTACTAGCATACCAAAATTTCAACGAAGTAGAAAAACACAATGGTATAATTATGTCTCCCACCACACATTGGTGTGGGATACATATTGATTTACTCCAGTCTGTGTGTCCGTGTGTCCGTATGTCTGTCTGTCTGTCACAAAGCTTGTCCGCACTCTAAGTCGAACATTTCTCACCACATTTTCACCAAACTTGAACAAAATATGTTTGACCATAAGACCTCGGCCAAGTTTGATAACTAGTCAAATCGGTCCAGGCATATTGGAGTTACGGCCCTTGAATTATCGAAAAATTGGCCTATTTACTCTTGACGGCACTCTAAGTCAAAGATTTCTCATCCGATCTTCACAAAACTTGAACAAAATTTGTTTGACCATAAGACATCGGGCAAGTTCGATAACTAGCCAAATCGGTCCAGGCATTTTGGAATTACGGCTCTTGAATTAACCGAAAACTCGGCCTTTTCACTCTTGTCTGCACACTAAGTCAAACATTTCTCATGCGATCTTCACCTTACTTGAGCAAAATGTGTTTGACCACAATATCTCGGCCAAGTTCGATAACTAGCCAAATCGGTTCAGGCATTTTGAAGTTAAAGCCCTTGAAGTGTAGATAGTTAACAGTATATAAAGACTGACTTGCTATTTAGATGATTAGGCAGTTTTGGGAGACATTCGCTTTTCTCAAAAGCAGCTCTAGTTATATTCGTTTCACGGCCTACGTCCATCTTAAAAAAGTCAATCAAAAACATATATAAAGTTACGTTTTCGAAGGACGAGAAATATCTATCTAGAGAAAACAGAAAACTAGTGTAGATGAATTTTCACTAATGTATGGTCAAATATCAGAAAGTCAAATTTATTTACATGTATTTCCAAAAAGTTTCAGGACAAAGAAGTATTTTTGCTTTGTCTTGATAATATAATTCTTAAACTAGAGGTTATCAAATAAATAAAGTCATATGATGGCATACTTTGGTTTGAATGAAACTTATTCTTGTAAAAGTAGATCAGACTAGAAAATATTTGAAATGTTTATTCTAATTTAAGACGAAAGAAAATCAGAAATAAAGTACAGTTTGCTTGTATTGATCCGTGTCAAATTATTGCATAGTGTTTCCGACACGAACGTGTTGACATCATCAGATCTTGAAATTATTAGGACTATGAACATTTTTGAATATTAAGGCAAGCACTTTTTCCTAACAATTTTATTTACTCATTTATTACTGTGTCAAAGGAAAACTTTATATTTTGTTTAGTACATAACTCATAACCACCAATAGACCGTCTATCAATAAAAAAATATGCTGTTTCTGTTCAACTTTTCAAATTTTAAGTAAATCATTTTGATACTCATAAAATTGCAAAAAAAAACTGATGAACTACATTACCACAGTTGTACGTTTTTGTTCAGTTGAATATTTCCCAAAGTGAGCACATAGAAATTAAAGTTTTTAAAACATTATTTGAATAATGAAGGATTAAATCTGGTACATGAAGGTATGAGAGGTGATGCATTTTGCATTATCTCTCATGAATAGACTCAGACAAATTGAATTTGCTAATGTTATGCGTAGTTTCTTTTTATGCATTTTATTATCTTAGTCATACATGCAAAGATATATGCAAAGATATTTATAATTTATTATTTGAGTAACTACAGTATTTTAAATGTAATATCTAAAGTTATTTAGTCAGTTTGAATTAGAATCCGTATTTCTTTTGGATATTGATGGGATCTGTTTTTGAATTTTAACTGAATGAAATAAATAATGGTTGTGTCCATTTAACAAAATAGCAATGAATTCGTCTAGTGTAGCATATTTACAGAAAAAAAAAGTATTTAATTTTTAAAGTGGTAGAATATGGATAAGTGATTTCAGCATTATCTCTCAAAATCAGACAATGACAGTTTATACTTTCCAGAACTAAAGAGTTAGTAACTTAGATGAACATACTACATCAAAAGTGGAGAAATAGAAAAAAATACTAATCTTAGAATATATCTTGGATAAAATTACACACAATGTGTACACATTAGCCATTTTTGCTGTGTAAATAAGGAAATGAATTGCTTATACGAGTGATAAAGAATTATTAGTGATTGTTTGCCCATTTGTTTTAAATCTAAGATTTGCTTCCCTTTACCTATTCACCTACACTTAGATAAATGATCACTTCCACGTACATCAATCACTTAAATAATCAATAAAAGAAAGAGGGGAATGTTCATTCGTTGTTACCATAATTCCGTTTATCTACAGTACTTAGTGCCTTTTAAAATACCTCGCACAGTCACTTAAATGAGCGATAAATCTATACTCTGTTATAGATTCGGCTGTGATATATTAATCTACTTAAATTTGTATTTTTCCTTTGAAAGACCTTTTCTTCAAATAAGTAGTCTTATTAGCTAGGTAGTGCCGACTTCTAAGCTATATTATTTGCACAAAATCATGATTGATTTGCAAGTAAGGTTTCGTGTTAGATCAGTTTTCTATGGTGGTATTTTTAGGACATATATAATGTTTTTAAGATTAAATTATCTCCTGCACACAACATCTTATCTCGAGCGATCATCATCTTATTTCGTGCGCACGACATCTTATCTTGAGCGATTAACATCTTACCTAGAGCGATCAACATATTATCTTGAGCGATCAACATCATATATAGTGCGCACGACATCTTATCTCGAGTGATCAACATAATATCTTGAGCGATAAACATCTTATCTCGTGCGCACGACATCTTATCTTGAGCGATCAACATCTTATATCGTGAGCACGTCATCTTATCTTGTGAGCACGACATCTTATCTCGAGTGATCAACATCTTACCTCGAGCGATCAACATATTATCTTGTGCGATCAACATCTTATCTCGTGCGCACGACATCTTATCTCGAGCGATCAACATCTTATCTCGTGAGCACGACATCTTATCTCGAGCGATCAACATCTTATCTCATGAGCACGACATCTTATCTCGAGCGATCAACACCTTATCTCGAGCGATCAACATATTATCTCGAGCGACCAACTTATTATCTTGAGCTTTCAACATCTTATTTCGTGAGCACGACATCTTATCTTGAGCGATCAACATATTATCTCGAGAAATCAACATGTTATCTTGACCGATCAACATCTTATCTCGAGCATTCAACATCTTATCTCGAGCGGTCAACATATTATCTCGAGCAATCAACATATTATTTTGAGCGATCAACATCTTATCTCGAGCGCACGACATCTTATCTATCTATATTAAGAGGCTTAGTGTGTATTTAAGAACGCTCGCTACCGTTTCGTTTTTTTTCTCAATAGTAGATTTTTGATGAAATGTTTTGTATTAAAAGATCATGTTATGATGTATTGAAAAATGAAATAAAAATACTAGGTCACCAGCTTTGTTTCAATTTAATTTGCCCCTATATATGGTGCTATTTTAAACATTTTTCAAAATTTCTGTAATCCTAAAATATCTTTCAGTAAAATACAATAATCAGCATAAAGGGGTAAGTTCACTAATGGTCAAAATTTGCCCAATCTCAGAAACAGATAAACTACACACATGTGATAGAGCAATATATATTCTGTTCAAATACCTGACTCATTTCCAGCTGAAAGACATCATAATGGTTGCTATGACAACAATGCTAACTACCTTAAAATCCGTTTTCACTGCAAAATTGGCATTTAATAATGTGTTACTAAACAACAAACAATGCTGTTATAAACATTAACAACACAACAATGATGAATTGCAAGTTGCTTCGATTTCCATCCTATCTTAGGCTATGTTGCTATGGTAACCATGCATATTTGAGACAAAACATTGTTTAGACCTCAATATGACAACAGTAGATGCTCTATACAAAATTAAGCAGACTATAACTTGTCAAGAAATAATTACCAGAATAATTTGTAAAATAGCAGACAGTCAAATAATTTGATGTTGTCATGGTAACAAGAATGTCAGTCTTTTTTTTTTATGTTGTTGTTGTCGTACGATCTGGAGGTCAGTGCCTTTAAAACAAGTTTACTAAAACATGTACTGTGTGAAATCATTATTCTAAAAACTGTTGACAAAAATTCCATAAATCATGTCCAAAGAAATGACAAGTCTTGTCGGCGTCGGGGCAGGATACGTGTATGTTTTAATGACTCGACATGATTCTTCCGAAACCATATTTCAGTAGAAACTGCTTACACATTTTCGTACATTGTTCAGAAGATTTTCCTAATATTTGGTATAACACACCTACATATGTGAACGTTAAGATGGAAACGTGAATAATAAAAGAATGAATATGCGTAAATATTGGACCTTCTTGATAAAACCGGAAGCAGACGTTTCTTCTTTATATTTTGGCGGGAAAACTGCACGTGCTTTCAATGATGCTCCTTCGGTAATGACCGCGTGCTTATAGAAAATTACGTGTTGGCGTTAAATTTTTGCGTCACCAGAAACGTTCCTGAGTTAAAACGTTCATGTAATTGTAAACAAAATGTTCTATAACAAAACGAAAATGCATGCTTAAAAGCTTGAATTTATATCGTGTCTGTAGATCTACGTCCGTGACAGGCTCTTATAATATTTTTCATTCGAGTTCTTAATATTATATTTATGTGTTCAACTTTTAAAAAGAAAGGATGTTTACGTTTAAACACTACCAGGCATTTAATGACAACTGTTTCACCGGTAAACGAACATGTTTTACGGGTGAGCTTATAATAAGTCAGGTGGGTGGGGTATAGATATTTTTCCACCTGGAAACGTATTTTATCAAATGTCGGCATCAGCGCATTTGTGTACCAAACTTATACATACACCATTTTGTTGGTATGTAACTAACCTTTCACTGATACAAATATTTGTTTGGTACACGGATTCGCTGGTACTGAATTATTCACCTGAACACAGAAAATAGCGAAAATTCAGGTTTTTTGGCGAAACTAGGGTTGGATTGATGCGATGTAAATATTCACATACTGTGGATAGAACTGATCTATTGATGTTTTTTAGAAGCTGTAAGGTCAGTCTATTTGAAAGAAGACGTAAATGATATTTTTTAAGTATTTGATATATTTGAAATTACAGGGCAAAATAGTAGTGTTAGTGAACTACCCCTTTGATTATCTAAGCATTTTTATAACGGAAAACAATACATGTATATCTATTTGAAACATGCTCAGAGAAATCAAAAGAACATGATTTTGTAAAGAAAGGAATACTTGTTCAGCAGACCCAAGGGCTATTTTTGCATATTTTTGTCAGTTTTAAGTTGGTACTTCTGCTATTTTATCGAGTTTCACATAATAGAATTTAATCAAACTCTGCACATACCTTTGGTTATGTCTACCTTATCTAAAACAAAAAGAAAATTGATAGGTCACCATATTAGATTTCGCTTAAATCAAATTACAACGAGGTGGGGTGTGGCGGGCATTTATACAACCCAGGTTGGTACGAAATACGCTTTCAGTGTTTGAGCAAATGACTTAGAAATATATATATAAAATTATCAAACGGCAGATTTCTTAATAAGCGGATTTTAAGGTGTTTTTGAAGCATTTTGATGGCATAGAACGATGAAAGTTTCCGCCCTTTTTTTAACAAAACCTATAGTTTACGAATGTACGGTACGGGTACGGTACGGGATTAGAAACAGCAGTGACTCAATGCAGAGTTTGAGCGCTGGTATAAATAACAGACTCCAGTATATATCGGATTGAAGCAATTTGAACTAAAAGTACTTTAAATATATATATTTTTTAACCATGGTGATACTTACTCTAACCTTTAGTCAGTATATTATACATTTTGTACATTGAATGCATGCGAACATACAATAATTTGCCGTACGCGACATTAGATAATCATTCCGGGCATGCGCAGAAGACCGCACCAACTACATCGATTAGAAACGCAACCAAATTGGCACGTTGTTGGGGTAAATAACGACCCGTACGGAAAAACAGTAACGAGCGCCTTTAAGTCATCAGTAAAATATACGGACAAGTTGATATTAAGGGGCCTACGGTGGTATGTTTAGGACATGCATTTATTTTTCTTATGATTATATTCTCTCGTCCGCACTACATTTTATCTCGAGCGCACGCCATCTTATATTGAGCGATCAACATCTTATTTCGTGCGCACGACATCTTATCTCGAGCGATCGACATCTTATCTCGAGCGGTCAACATCTAATCTCGTGCGTACGACATCTTATCTAGAGCCATCAACATCTTAACTCGTGCGCACGACGTCTTATCTTGAGCGATCAACATCATATCTCGAGCGATCAACATCTTATCTCCTGCGCACGACATCTTATCTTCAGCGATCGACATCTTATCTCCAGCGATCAACATCTTATCTCCTGCACACGACATCTTATCTAGAGCGATCGACATCTTATCTCGTGCACACGACATCTTATCTCGAGCAATCAACATCTTATCTCGAGCGATCAACATCTTGTCTCGTGCGCATGACCTCTTATCTCGAGCGATCAAAATCTTATCTCGTTAGCACGACATCTTATCTTGAGCGATCAACATCTTATTTCCTGCGCACGACATCTTTTCTCCAGCGACCAACATCTTATCTCGTGCGCATGACGTCTTATCTTGAGCGATCAACATCATATCTCGAGCGATTAACATCTTATCTCGTGCGCACGACATCTTATCTCGAGTGATCAACATCTTGTCTCGTGCGCACGACATCTTATCTCGAGCGATCAACATCTTATCTCGAGCGCTCGACATCTTATCAATATATATTTAGGCTCTTTGTGTGAATTCCGATCATCAGTAAAATCATACGACTGCCACCGTTTTTTTACGGTGGTATGTTTAGGACATGCAATTATTTTATTTAGATTTAATTATCTCGTGCGGATGACATCTTATCTCGGGCGCACGACATCTTATCTCGAATGATCAACATCTTATATAGTGCGCACGACATCTTATCTTGAGCGATCAACATCTTATCTCGATCGATCAACATCTTATCTCGTGCGCATGACATCTTATCTTGAGCGATCAAAATCTTATCTCGTACGCACGATATCTTATCTCGAGCGATCAACATCTTATCTCGTGGGCACGACATCTTATGTCGAGCGATCAACATATTATCTTGAGCGATCAACATCTTTTCTCAAGCGCACGCCATCTTATATTTATATATTAAGGCCCTTAGTGTGAATTCAGATCATTAGTTAAAACATACGACAGCCTACGTTTTTTATTTTGTTTCGATTATAATACTTATAACCATTTCACATATTTGCAGGGTTATACATTTAAATATGCACACTGATAAAAAAAGGCAGCAAAAAATCAGTAATGATGCAAAGAAATAAATTTATTATGTAATAAATCCTTGACAAAAAAAAGGAATATGTAGGCTTCGCCCATACATTAAAGAATTTCCTTGTTTTCTCTTAATTCATGCATGCAATTTTATAATTTTTCTGCGTGAATTGTTTATCAGTCGAACTGCAATTAGTTGCTATTCTAACATGCAGAAAGCATGATTTGTTATGTTCATTCAATTTTAATATCGGATGACCAATTTTGTGCACTGCTCTTCCAAATGATGTGATAAGCTTTACATGAGTTTAAATAACGTCGGAGTAGGCGGGACCCTTATTATAAACTTGTCCGTATGTTTTACTGATGACCTAAATGCACACTAAGGGCCTTAATATAAAGCCTTAATATAGATAGGATGTCGTGCGCTCGAGATAAGATGTTGATCGCTCAAGATATGTTGATCGCTCGAGATAATATGTTGATCGCTCGAGATATTATGTTGATCGCTCGAGATAAGATGTTGATCGCTCCAGATAACATGTTGATCGCTCGAGATAAGATGTTGATCGCTCCAGATAACATGTTGATCGCTCAAGAAAAGATGTCGTGCGCACGAGATAAGATGTCGTGCGCACGGTATAAGATGTTGATCGCTCGAGATAAGTTGTTGATCGTTCAAGATAAGATGTCGTGCGCACGAGATAAGATGTTTATCGCTCAAGAAAAGATGTCGTGCTCACGAGATAATTTAATTTAAAAAAATGCATGTCCTAAACATACCGCCGTACAGATTTTTGCTGCCTTTTTTATCAGTTTGCATATTTAAATGTATAACCCTGCAAACACGTGAAATGGTTATAAGTATTATAATCGAAACAAAAACAAAAACGTACGCTGCCGTATGTTTTAACTAATGATCTGAATTCACACTAACGGCCTTAATATATATTGATAAGATGATGTGCGCTCGAGAAAAGATGTTGATCGCTCGAGATAAGATTTCGTACGCACAAGATAAGATGTTGATCGCTCAAGATAAAATGTCGTGCGCACGAAATAAGATGTTGATCGCTCGAGATAAAATGTCGTGCCTATGAGATAAGATGTTGATCGCTCGAGATAAGATGTCGTGCGCACGAGATAAGATGTTGATCGCTCAAGATAAGATGTCGTGCGCACGAAATAAGATGTTGATCGCTCAAGATTATATGTTGATCGCTCGAGATAAGATGTTGATTGCTAATGAGAAGATGTCGTGCGCACGAGATAAGATGTTGATCGCTCGAGATAAGATGTTGATCGCTGAAGATTATGTGTTGATCGCTCGAGATAAGATGTTGATCGCTCAAGATAAGATGTCGTGCGCACGAGATAAGATGTTAATCGCTCAAGATAATATGTTGATCGCTGGAGATAAGATGATGATCGCTCAAGAAAAGATGTCGTTCGCACGAGATAAGATGTTGATCGCTCGAGATAAGATGTTGATCGCTCGAGATGATAAGTTGATCGCTCAAGAAAAGGTGTCGTTCGCACGAGATAAGATGTTGATCGCTCGAGATATGATGTTGATCGCTCAAGACATTATGTTGATCACTCCAGATAAGATGTTGATCGCTCAAGATAATATGTTGATCGCTCGAGATAAGATGTTGATCGCTCAAGATTAGAAGTCGTTCGCACGAAATAAGATATTGATCGCTCGAGATAAGATGTTGTGCGCACGAGATAAGATGTTGATTGCTCAAGATAAGATGTTGTGCGCACGAGATAAGATGTTTATCGCTCAAGAAAAGATGTCGTGCTCACGAGATAATTTAATTTAAAAAAATGCATGTCCTAAACATACCGCCGTACAGATTTTTGCTGCCTTTTTTATCAGTTTGCATATTTAAATGTATAACCCTGCAAACACGTGAAATGGTTATAAGTATTATAATCGAAACAAAAACAAAAACGTACGCTGCCGTATGTTTTAACTAATGATCTGAATTCACACTAACGGCCTTAATATATATTGATAAGATGATGTGCGCTCGAGAAAAGATGTTGATCGCTCGAGATAAGATTTCGTACGCACAAGATAAGATGTTGATCGCTCAAGATAAAATGTCGTGCGCACGAAATAAGATGTTGATCGCTCGAGATAAAATGTCGTGCCTATGAGATAAGATGTTGATCGCTCGAGATAAGATGTCGTGCGCACGAGATAAGATGTCGATCGCTCAAGATAAGATGTCGTGCGCACGAAATAAGATGTTGATCGCTCAAGATTATATGTTGATCGCTCGAGATAAGATGTTGATTGCTAATGAGAAGATGTCGTGCGCACGAGATAAGATGTTGATCGCTCGAGATAAGATGTTGATCGCTGAAGATTATGTGTTGATCGCTCGAGATAAGATGTTGATCGCTCAAGATAAGATGTCGTGCGCACGAGATAAGATGTTAATCGCTCAAGATAATATGTTGATCGCTGGAGATAAGATGATGATCGCTCAAGAAAAGATGTCGTTCGCACGAGATAAGATGTTGATCGCTCGAGATAAGATGTTGATCGCTCGAGATGATAAGTTGATCGCTCAAGAAAAGGTGTCGTTCGCACGAGATAAGATGTTGATCGCTCGAGATATGATGTTGATCGCTCAAGACATTATGTTGATCACTCGAGATAAGATGTTGATCGCTCGAGATAAGATGTTGATCGCTCAAGATTAGAAGTCGTTCGCACGAAATAAGATATTGATCGCTCGAGATAAGATGTTGTGCGCACGAGATAATTTAATCTTAAAAGAAAATTATATATGTCCTAAACATACTACCGTAGTTTTCTACCATTTAACAAATTTAACTTTTTCTCATATTTATGGACTTTTTTATTGCCAGAAAAATATGATGCTTATAACTTCTACATTGCCGACTATTTCACAAAACAATCACTTGTTCTTTTAAAGTAATTACAAGATCCCACTTCTTGTCAAAATTATGGTCTATTTGCAGCCAATAAAACTTATTATTGCAAATGTTGTACATGACACTCTAGGTGTACCTATAATCCAACTTTTTAAGCCTTGTAAATTTGAAGGTGTTTTATTTGAATTACATAAATCAAACTACTTGGGCGATATTGTTAATAAGTCAAATCATTTTCATTGCAGGATATTGCCCAAGCTGTGGCAAACATATATTAATAAAACAATATTTAAAGGAAGAAAGAACACATACTCTTCTTCTAATTTTCTTATGCAACGACAAATGATAATATTACAGTGTTCAATATCATTTATTTACAAATATTACATTCACTTTGACTTTGATGATATTAAAGGCATGTTTGAAAAATGAGTTGAACAAAAATTTTATTGAAATTAATCATTAAAGAAGTTTTGTGTCAATTTTTGTAATCATAAAAATGCTATTGCAAAATATGTAATTTGGCTAGATCTGGCGGTCATATAGGACGCCAATATGGATTTCTTTCGACTCCCAAACAATCTTTGTCAAATAAATTTCTATTTCATATTTTACAAGCCGCAAAATTATTCTGATTTATAAAAATCACTGTTTACTGATACAGTTTGTTAGATGCCTAAAACCTCTGATTATTTTTGCCTCACTATACGTACATTTGTTTGGCATGTATTTCCTCACTTAATTACTAAACCGGTCACCGTGGCCTAACGGTTAAGGCGTCCGCCTCGGGACCGGGAGGTCGAAGGTTCGAGCCCCATGGGGATCGTTCGTCCGGGGGATGTTTGCCATGGGACGCGTTCCGAAATGGCCGGTTCTTAAGCCGCGAGCTAGGTAAATGAAAGGTTACCGACTTCTATCCGCCTGGCGCCTGGCATAGTGGTAGGAGTTGGGAGGTAATTGGTACGCACAATAAAGGTGTCTCATAAGCCAAATTGGCTGGCCCTTTCAGTAGGGGTGACACTATAATAAACAAGACTTTTACCTTTACCTTTTAATATATCAACATTTCACAATCATTACATTTTATTTTCAGTCATTTATAAAACTTCTATGTGTAGAGGCCAGTGTTTATCATATATATAATGAACTTATTAGTTTTATTTAAATTCATAGGTTTGATCGTCCTAATTTTGTTACAATCCTAACTAATATGTATATTCAATTTTGTTAAATTTTATGAGCATATTTTGAACGATCAAACAATATCTTCTTTTTTCCAGGGGTCTTTAACAAATGAAATTATATGTTTACAGGCTCGCAGGAACATTTGTGATGCTGCTTTTTATGTCAATGACGACTGTAGTTTTGCTGAATATTCTAATAGCGCAAATTAGTGAGACTTACCAAAACGTTCAAGTTGACGCTTGGAAATCTGTTGTAGTGAACAGAGCTTTGATCATAACGCGTTTGGAGAGAAACAGATCACACTTCACGTTTTGCAAGAATTTGTTCAATGTAAGATGTATCCAATGTACTGATGTGTGTACTTTTATTTATCTTGAAACGCATAGGTTTGGGGTCATAGCTTGAAAATGTATATGGACCAAAATGGCAATTTTCAGTTACTTCCATTATCAAAAAAAATTTTATAGTCATAAATTGAAATGTTAATGTATGTTTTATATTTCACAATAAATGTATAGAGATACAGGTTTAAAACCGACAAAAGGAACATTCCTCGATAAGAAAATATTAATCTAGGAAAGTCAGAGAGCATATTGCGTTGAATTGTTCCACCGGTACATGATAATATATTTATACGTCCAAACTATTACAGAACAGATTGCTTTCTCCAATTAAATGAATATGCACTCATGCAAAAAAAAATACAAATACTGCCTTTATGGGACCGTCCGTAAGTCCGCGAGTCCGTAAAACTTTTGTCTGGATGATAACTATACAATTATTACAAGGATTTGTTTTAAACTTCAAGCAGTGATAAAATAACTATTTGAATGAAGAACAAAATATCAGAAACATAATATTGCTTACATTTCCAATTTTCTCCTTTTTTATTTGCTTATAACATATTTTTCGGAGCATTACTCTAAAAAATGAATTAAGGGACTGTGTAAAAATTTAAACGATGACGGAAGATATTGTATGGAAGTAAAATGTACTAGAATTTCAATTGATAAATAAATTTTCTTAAAGTTTCTAATAATAACTGCACCAGAGGACCTTGCATTCTTTTAAATCTATTTCAGTTTTATAAATGTACTTGTCCGGGGCAATATTTTTAGTATATACTGAAAGGAATTTACATTAAACTAGCCCGATAGGCGACGTCCATAAAGAGACTACTTGCATCATTATACCACTTCTTTCACTTTTGTGATGTAAAGAACAAATTACGATGTAGTAAGAGGCCGTTTGGGTTAAGAGACCACGTTTTTTACCCTTCCAATAGGTATTCACTTAATACAAGTTATAATGTATTCAAACTGCATAAAAAGTTGGAGGACAGTAAGAAGTACATTGTATAATAAATTCTAACTTGCTTAGTTTCGGATTATCTTCCTTTGTTTAATTTACGTAACATAAAAGTCTTGTTCGAAGCAAAACTCTAAAACTACTAAAGGGTTTCTTATAACTTTAAAATATGAAAGACAACATTACGAAAAAGTGCAGTATACAAACACCATATTATGCTACTTTGTTTACATTTGAAAAGGTAATGCCTTTTTTTTTCGACTTTTGTGTTAATTCAGTTTACCTTCTTTAGTGACAAGGCTGTTGAATAGTCCACATCTGATATAAGATTTTCTTGTATAGGACAAACCTGTTGAAGTAATGAAGTGATTTTCTTCAAACTGCATGCAAAGTTTAAGGATAATAACTGCAAATGCAGCGAGCATGAACTATACCTCTACCTTAGTTATATTTTCATTCATTTCCCGCTTTGTGCCCCCCAAAACATTTTAGACGGACTCTTAGATTTGCCCTTGAACATAGGTCTGTGTGTCCGTCCGAATTTTTGTCGTGATTTTTCTATTTGACATAGACGTCAGACCTTAAGACTTTTATTCAGCATGTGACTTTGTGCACTTGAGGTATTTTCATTTTATTTCTATTTGCAAAGTAATTTGTGCATTAAGGAAATAAAAGTGTGTGCCCCATATATCCAAAAGTTTGTGTTGCATATATCTTAAACATTTCATCTAGAGTCATGAAACCATACACATTTACATGAAGTGGAGGCACCAGTGCCCTATGGACACACACCCAGTTTAACCTACTAATAACACTTAAAGAAAAATTATAGAAAAAATATTGCATGCCTTTTGAACAATGTAATTTTTTAATTCACTTGATTTCTCCTATAACTAATATGCATACGATTCTACATTTAAACGTTGTTTTCCTTTTTGCTTAGCCCGCCCGCTTATTTCAATAGCTACAGCGAAGATCAGTGGAACATAAGGTTGTGAGTTCGATACCTCTGCAAAGCGCAAGATTTCTGTGACGATTTGATAAAAGACATTCAGTTTGTTTTAAATGATTTGTCGTCCACTTTTTCTTCATGAGGAGAAGGTTGCAGTTTCTTGAGACAAAAACAGGTGAACATTATCTATACAGCCTGTTTTAGTATAACACATTTCTAAACTGCAAATCTAAAATCAAATCACACTGAATGTAGTGATCATGGAAGATAAGAGGTAACATACATTATTATACAACAAGTATACACCCCATAGACCAGGGGAATTTATTATAAATACAACATTTCAAACAAAGTCAAGGTGTGGTAATTTTTTTAATAATATCCAGCACAGACAAGTGGTCCAATAATATTGATCCATCAAAGTAGTATAAGAATTAAGGCTACCAGGACTATTTGACCTCATTTGACCTCATTTGACCTCTAGCCCTTGTTCCAAAGTGACCACTGTTGACAAATTAAAAAAAACCCCACAGCTTTTAACAACTTACTGTGAAAACCTTTGGTTTGATAGGAGTCGAAAACTGCCGCAGGCGTCCGGGGACCAAGGTCCACCCACACAAAGTGAAGAAAACATATATTTAAAAATGAAAAAAACATAGAGAAGAAAACTTTAAATGGGTTACTGAAAAACAATTTACAATAGTTTTGTCCTTATTAATTAAAATAATTTATAATTGTTTGTTCATTTTGTTTTACATTATTAACTTTTAGTATTTTATACAGTAAATCATAAATGTTTATACCATCTTGTAACATTTTTATCAAAAATAAACAATAATAACCACATAATACACTTGTTTTGTCCTGATATTGTATGTTATTGTATTTTACTTTGGGTATATAACTAATTACTTCTTTTGGTGGAGGAAGTCCAAATGGGTCAAAATGTATTTTATTTACATAACATACCCAATGTGTTCCAGACCCAACAGAGTCGTCCAAATTTATAATTCCACATTCAACCGAAGACTTTGTCTTTGATCCTTTTGTTTTTAGTAAATTATGTCTACTAAACACACCCGTAAAGTTTTTAATTTTTAATTGTTTAACCCATTGTTCAATTTCAAAGTTAGAAATTGGTTTGTTTATAAATTTTATTTTTTTAACAATAGGAATTCGTCTGTAAGGTCTCCGTTGAGAATCAATCTGTATAACTTTTCCGCTAAGAAGGGATGTAATCAAAGGTATTCCAAGACTAGCAGCTAACATACCTAAGAAGCCACCGTCTTGTTTTTGTTTTTGTGTTAATTTAATTACTCCAAATCCCACTAATTGTTTTCTTTGATTAGGTGTAAGATATGGTGATATCATATTTCTCTTATCATTAGCTACCGAAATCATACGATTTCCAAATAATTTACTAACACCAGTACTAGCAAGTCCTAACAAAGCTCCAACGACTAACGGTCCTAATATTTTTGGAGTTATTTTTGCAGCTACCGGAAGTACTGTTCGACTTAACAGACCAGCCAAAGCTCCCAAAAATCCGCCATTTTGACCTTGACTGGACATTTATTTTTGAAATTGTAATTTCTAATCCCTTCCTATTCCTAATAGACTTTTCAATTTGATTAATCTGTTTTTGAGAAAAACAAAGGAAAGTTTCCACGCAATTGTTCATGTTTTAATCTAAAAGTATGTGGAATTTTGTTGTTAAAGGCTTGTGCTTTTTTTTTCTGTCCATCTGTTCAATTTACTTTATATTCAATATAATTTGATGTCAATGTATATTTTATATATATTTTATTTACACAATAACAAGTTCATATCTAATATCAACTGTTTCTTCATACTATACAATTGCGTAAACACGGATATTAGCTGCTGGTGGAATATTTAATTTAGCTGTTAATGTAATATGCTTAGGATCTTCTGTTATTCCTTCCTTTTTAAATTCTAAGTTAAAATGAACAAATCCAAACAATGTTTTAAATTTAACATATTTAAAAGACTTCCAGTGGTTTTATTATTTTGTTTATGAAAATAATTAAGAACATCATCATAAATACTTGATATACTTGTATATTCCGTTTCAGGATAAAAAACACCATTACCAACTTCGAGACGGCAAGATTCCAGCCTGCAATTATTATTTGCTGCATTAATTTTAAATGTATCTAATAAATGTGGATTATGTTCTTGTGAATTACTTTTATCAGGTCGTTGTAAATAAACAAACACATGTTCGGGGTTTTTTTTACACCGGCTGTTATTCTAAAAGTTATATTATTTTGTTGTGTATCTGTTAATTGTGTTATCATTTCCCGTAGGTATTTCCAACTTGTTGCTTTCATATATCTTTCAGAAATTAAATTAATTCCAGATAAATTAAAAATTAAACGTGGAACCCACAAAATTGATTTAGTTACAATTACCCTACCTGCATCAGTAGCATTAGCTCTGTAAATTAATTCATCATCATTTGTTAATTGTAATGTTATTTAAAATTTGAAGTAGGGGTAACATGTTTTGTTCCAAACTCTGAAAAAATGAATAATTATTTAACGGAATTTTATCATTTACATTATTACCACCCTGGATTAATACCTTTCTAGAAGCAAAACCTTTATTATATGTAGCTTGATCATCCCTGCTTTCAGCATTAGCATTTTTATCTAAATAAATTCGTTTGTTCCAGTTGATTCTGCATAATCCTTCAACTAAAATTTTTACATTTATTACCTTATATAAATTATTACAATCATAGACAATTTTTCCATTTTGTTTAACTATTAGTTGATCAATTATTGAAGGTGCATTATTAATTAAAGCAATTTGATCTCCATCAGCATAATCATTACCATTTGCAAGTTTATTAACTTTAAAACTTACTTCAAAATAACCATTAAACCAATCAAAATATGAACTTCTATCATTAATTGTAAAGTGATACCCACTTTTTTGTTGTTTAACATTATTTCCCAGTGCAGAAATTAAAGGTGTATCTAATTGAAAAGGAGTTAGTTCGTATCTTTCACAATACTGTTTTGTTCTAAACATGTATATTATATATTATTTTATTTTTTATAAATTAATCTGCTAGTATGTTAACGCTGAGCTAAAGTCCCAGATCCTGACAACATTTTATTTAATCTTATATAAATATCCTCCTCATTATTTTTACTATATTTTTTTGTAATGCCTTAGCAAATAAAATACTAACAGGGTTTACTTGCATAACAGGCGTTACAGTTTTTTTAAACTTTTGATTTTTTCTGTAATATTATCAGCAGCTAAATTTCCAACTTCTGTTCCAATCTTTTTTGTTCCACTTTCAAGAGCAGTTTTTCCTGCAGTTTCCAGGGCTTTTTTTCCAGCACTACCAATTGAAGATGCAACAGAAGATTAAAACAATTTTGTTAAAGTGTCAAGATACCTGAGCCTGGAAATTTCTTATACATTATATATTAAAAATTTTATATTTTCTTTTAAAAGTAATGCAAAACCTGTTTCAACTTCATTAAAATTAATTATTCTACCAAATACATCTATAATATATATTCTAATTGAATTTATAACATTTTTATTAATTTCAGAATATCCGACTCTGTTTGGCTCTTTTGTAAAAGGATAAGCTTTTGTTAAATCTGCAGTACTTAAAGCATAGATAATATCACTAAAATAACCATCAACAAGTGAATTATCAATATGATCACAATGAATGTAAATTGTATCCACAGAGTTAGTTATATTTGGTGTCGTAGTTCCCCATTCGGTATTTCTTAAAGCATTTTTTCTCAAATCCAAGCATTGTATGAAAATTTGACATTCTTAAATCTAGCATAAAATTATCATGAATTGAAATTAAGATTTTAAAACTACTTAAATCAAATTCCAAACTTATTGGGGCAATATCTGATTTATCAAATTCAGAATCACCATTACTTATTAATGTTTCACTGATATAATTATTAATATCTGTATAACTGTATGAACCATTTGTAAATATGATATCTTTCCATTCTTTACCATTATTATAACGAATTATTTTATTATCGTATTCATCACTAATATTATGCCAACAGTAAGTCATAGTGTTAATACTATCCAAACCAGCAACATAAGTTTTTTTTTTATTTAAAATTAAAGAACGGCTGAATCCGATTGTAAAATCACTTGGAGTATTTTTATTATCGTTTTTAACTGTTTCAGAGTGTAATACTATTTTTGTTCCATTTATATATTCAAGAAAATTAATTTTTATATAACATTTCATGTTCTTTTGATAACAATTTATTCATATTTTAATAGTTCATCAATTGTGCTAATACCTTAATTTTTTAGTTCTTCATTATTATTTCAAGCATCAATTGAACCACAAATAAGCTCTAAGTTATTAACCAGTTCTTCTGGATTACACGGACAAACGTCATAACCTTGACCCCTAATTACTTTTTTAAATTTCATGGATCTTTTATTGATAGGTAAGCCTGATTTTTCTGTTAAATCTTTAAATATTTTCCTAGAAAGTATTGAATGTATTTTATTATTGTTATATCTTTTATTAATCAAATCAATCAAATCATTATCTACCATAACGTTAATTACTTCTTTTCCAGTGTTTTTATTTCTAGTTACTAATTTATTTTGACTATAAAGTTTATTAAGATCAATAATTAAATTACCATATTGTCCATTTAAGAATGATAGATTTACTATAGAACCAGGAATTTATGTTAGATTCTATCATTTTTGAACGGTACCGGATAAATGGCAAACCACATTCTCTTGCTTAAATTGATTTCATTTTTTTTTCTTAAAAACCAATGTTGTATTTTTAGCCTCAGATAATATATACTCTATTCCATTTGTGTGATCACCCTCCCGCCGAAAAATAAAACGATCTGGTGTTTCATCAGAGTGATCAATGATAATATTTATTTCAATTATATAATCACTATGTTGTTGAACTTGAAATACACTTTCTTTAAATCCTTGTGCATACATAAAATTATGATCTGTTTTAAAAAATACTTTAATAATCTGTAATCTTATTAACTTGTATTCGAAATAATGCAAATAAATCTGTGGCATATGATACCTTTTGTTGTAACTGTTTATCTTCAATATATATAACAACAAAGTTCCACATACTTTTAGATTAAAACATGAACAATTGCGTGGAAACTTTCCTTTGCTTTTAACAAAAACACAGATTAATCAAATTGAAAAGTCTGTTAGGAATAAGAAGGGATTAGAAACTGAATTTCAAAAAAGCATGTGTCCAGTCAAGGTCAAAATGGCGGATTTTTGGGAGCTTTGGCTGGTCTGTTATGTCGAACAGTACTTCCGGTAGCTGCAAAAATAACTCCAAAAATATTAGGACCGTTAGGCGTTGGAGCTTTGTTAGGACTTGCTAGTACTGGTGTTAGTAAATTATTTGGAAATCGTATGATTTCGGTAGCTAATGATAAGAGAAATATAATATCACCATATCTTACACCTAATCAAAGAAAACAATTTGTGGGATCTGGAGTAATTAAATTAAAACAAAACAAGACGGTGGCTTCTTAGGTATATTAGCTGCTAGTCTTGGAATACCTTTGATTACATCCCTTCTTAGCGGAAAATTTATACAGATTGATTCTCAACGGAGACATTACAGACGAATTCCTATTGTTAAAAAAAATAAAATTTATAAACAAACCAATTTCTAACTTTGAATTGAACAATGGGTTAAACAATTAAAAATTAAAAACTTTACGGGTGTGTTTAGTAGAAATTATTTACTAAAAACAAAAGGATCAAAGACAAAGTCTTCGGTTGAATGTGGAATTATAAATTTGGACGACTCTGTTGGGTCTGGAACACATTGGGTATGTTTTGTAAATGACATATATTTTGACCCATTTGGACTTCCTCCACCAAAAGAAGTAATTAGTTAAATACCCAAAGTAAAATACAATAACATACAATATCAGGACAAAACAAGTGTATTATGTGGTTATTATTGTTTATTTATTATAAAAATGTTACAAGATGGTATAAACATTTATGATTTACTGTTTAAAATACAAAAGTTAATAATGTAAAACAAATTGAACAAACAATTATAAATTATTTTAATTAATAAGGACAAAAGTATTGTAAATTGTTTTTCAGTAACCCATTTAAAATTTTCTTCTGGATTTTTTTTTTCATTTTTAAATATATGTTTTCTTCACTTTTTGTGGGTGGACCTTGGTCCCCGGACGCCTGCGGCAGCTTTCGGCTCCCATCAAACCAAAGGTTTTCACAGTAAGTTGTTAAAAGCTGTGGGTTTTTTTTTATTGGTCAGCAGTGGTCACTTTGGACAAAGGGCTAGAGGTCAAATGAGGTCAAATGAGGTCAAAAAGTCCTGGTAGCCTTAATTCTTATACTACTCATCAACTGTGAAAACGTTTCGTTGCCAAAACCCCGTACCGACGTGTAAACGTTTCATTGGGTTGATATTATTGAAAGAATAAGTCACACCAAAATGTTGTACTTTATTTCTCTAAAAATGTACAGGTGACGTTGCCGGCGGCTGTCCTAACTTCAGTGTTCTGCAAATATTATATAAAGTGAGTGACGGTATGATAAAGCCAATTGTATTTGGTAATACGGGATATCGTCAACCTTCGACGGTTGGGTGTTATTTTTTCTCAGAATTACAATGCCTTATATCATTTTAGCCGAAGTGTGTTTTGTATAAATTATTAAGAGGTTTTGTTAGCACTTTTAGGCTACCCTCTACTCCGTGGTCTGTAAGCATATAAATGCTAATGGTTTTCTTAATGACGTAATGAAAGTTTTCACTATTTTCTAAATTCATTCAGGGAAAAGAAGTGTATGAGGAAGACGTAGAAGGCAACAACCTGGAGAAAATGGTAGAGAAGCATTTGCAGCCTATGAAGCAAATCGAGTCCAAATTGATAGACATACAAAACAAGTTGGTAAAGAATGATCTAAATGTGGAAACGGTGAAAACACGACTGAATAAGTTGAAAGAAATGCTGGCTGGCACACAGAACACTTTGAAGTCTTTAACGAAAGATTTGGACACCAGCATGTGAGTATGACCATTATTCACCATTATTTGCGCAGTGCAGCAAATTATGCGTGGTAAGAGTTTAAAGAAAGTTTTGTCTGGAAAAAGGCATTTACTCTCTATAAAAGAGTAAATTAATTATTCTCTAAACTTAAATAACAGTAAGAAAGAAAACGAACACAGAAAGTAGGAATAAGGCTAATACTTGGCAGTAAGTATCGATTTACAAGATATATCAACATAATGCACGTTTAATTAAGTGTTTATCTGTTCCGAATGTCGTAGTGGTGTTACGGTTGTGGTGTTCCGGTTGTCGTAGTGTCGTTGGAATGGAATGGAAAACTGAAACGAAACTAACTTAGAATTGAACAAAATTTCAAATTAAACTAAAAAAAGTAACATAAAGCCTTGCTCTGCTTTCACTGAAAAAGAACTATTTTTAGAGACAATTAAATGTAAAACCATCAGCGTCATATCCTCCTGAGTAACTCGATATCCGCCTGTGAAATAACTGTATGTGAAAATAAAAAGAAAATTCAATATTACTTTAATAAGATTATTTTCTTTCTCGCTTAGTGTCAATAAATATGCAGACAACAATAAAATCTTTTATAAAAATCTGAATTATTATAGATCGGCTGAAAAGAATGCTTCAGACCGCTTAAGCATATGGGGAGGGTGGGTAGTGCATTCACTATTGTAAACCTCACTGCCAAATATTTAATCTCGAGATGTATCAAAGTTAAGTTGTAAAGGTATATATATACCCAATACACAAATGCACGATAAGCATGAGACTATTCCCGCCAACCTGAACTACTGTAGACTGTTAAATTAGCGATACTGTAAAGACTGTTATTATCGTACCGAGAATAATTTCATTAATTTCATTTAATATATATATATATATATATATATGTATATTGGATTTGGAAAATACACATTTGTACTTGTGCCTTAAAGCCCTGTTCCGCGGCTGTTCAAATTTTATTTTTTGTATACAACCCATGATTACAATAGGTAACAGTATACGGCCAAACGCCACACTTTAGCACACAAAACCACAATTATTTTATATAGAATTTTATATAAAATAGACTCTATTTTGACAGGTGTCACTGTTCATAGTCAGGATTTTCATGCTTTTTCAATGACAATCTAAGATTAAAAGGTAGGACTGGAGCAGATCTTTAAGAACAATATTTCAGCTTTGTTTTTATGCCCCCACCCTAGAAGCGGGGGAGCATAACGTCGCCATATTATCCGTCCGTCCTTCCAAGCTCACATTTGCATACTTAGTTGACTATAGGAACAATAGATAACTGTGCTTTTTCTTTGATGTCATTCATTCCGTAAGGCTTCTATGTGGCTATATTTGTTGTACGTGGAACGATAGAGAGAACAAAATACCCGTATGTAGGAACGTCCGTTCGTCCGTCCGTCCATCACACTTCTTGTCAGGCAGATAACTCAAACAGTATTAAAGGTACCAAATTGTAACTTTATACAATGATAGAGCTCATTAAGAGGATGTTTGACAAGAAAACATAACTCTAAATGGTCCCATTTCTGAATTATCTCCTTTTTTAAAAAGCCTTGTCTGGGGCATAACTCGAGTACAATATAATGTATTGACATAATACTTCTAATATTGATAGATGTCATAATTTGAATACTGTTGAAAGGATTTACTTTATATGTTCCATATTTATAGAGATCAGTGAGAGAGAGTGCAATGTTTAGAAACCACAATACTTAGCGACCACATTTCTCCTTTATACGACCTTCCTGACTGAAAAGCCCCGTATGCTACAGTAATTTTGGGAGCATCCACTGGTGCTACCGATCGTCTTGCTTATATTTGCATTTTAATCTTTAACAAATCAAAAATAATTTAGATTGTATGCTTTATTTGTTAGCACTGAAACGAAATATTAGACAGAACATTAAATACATGCAACTCATAGTTTACTGTAAATAAATTTCTCTTTTCTCCATGTGATGTCAAGTGTAGCAGTATTTTAACGTGACCATTTTATATTGCATATTGCTTTTCATTGCAGATTAATGGTTGAAATTTCTACTTGTAACCCCCCCCCCCACCCACCCCTCCCCCCTCCCCCTCATCCTCCCCAAACCAAATTGATAATGTTGCCATGAATTTCGATTAATTCACGATTCACTTCTTCATTATGAATTATTTTGACTTTTTTTGTTATGTACTTAGTGAATTGTCAACTTCGTTTTCAATTGATATCATTTGTAAGATGATCTAGTTTTCAAAGTGTAAATGTCCGCCTTACCACTTCATGTATATATACCTGTCATTACTACAACTAGTGGTAACCCTTATACCTTATTTAGTACTCTATTTTATAAGGTATTCCGTTCTTGAGGAAACCCTTCACAGAACTTTGAAAGCATGCTTTAAAAGAAATGTATGACGTTGCTGTATGGTATGCCACTGCACAAATAAGGGTATAAAATTAATTGAAGACATATTTAGAAAACAAATATCATTCGGAATTCGCAAATAATGGCTGACGAATCTCATAAAAACTTTATAATAACACAACTATCAAAACATGTATACATAGATCCCTGCAATTGTCAGTTATTTCGATATGTATAATAACAACATGATCTGTGTGTCAGCTAATCACAAGCCCTATCATAGGACAGCAAAAATAAAACTGCAAACGCTTTCAAAGCATGCCTAAATAAAAGATACAACGCTTTCAAGCACGGCCGAAACACAACTGCTAAAACTTTAACAGCACGGCTTAACAAACATAGCAAAAACATTTACAGCACGGCTATAAAGGCTCAGTTAGCTCTTTCACAGTGAGGCTGGAATAAAACAGCTTCAGTTCAGACAGTCAATACTTTCATAATACTGCTAGTATAAAAGTTTTAAATCAGGAAAAACTTCCCTAGCAAGGCCTAAATAAAACTGCAAACGCTTTGACAGCACGGATGAAATAAAACAGCTTACACTTCTATAACACGGATAACCCACGATTAGTTGCGTATTAACATCTGCAGAAGCTCACAGGAATATTTGTGTGTCTGAGACCGAATACACAAAACAAACTTTTCTTACAAAGAAAACATATGGCACAAAGACTAAATGTTTGCCTTTTTATGTGATAGCGATTATACTACATTTTTTAATCCGACTTGAAACGGTAAACATATTTAAGAAATTAAGAACCGGGGCTCACAAATCAGAAACACCACCAAAAGCATGTTTTAAGGTTTTATTTTGATTCCACGTTATTAAAAACATGACATTACCCGTAATTGTGCATATAATTTATAACATCGGAACACTATTTCAAGAAAAATAGTTTTACATTTGAGCTATTTTGAGAAACAAAAGTTAATTAGTGTAGGAATTAGTACATTTATATGAATACCAAATACCAAAATAAAGCAAAAGTTTCACGCAATTCAATACATTCGCGGTTATCGACAAAAATTGAGTAGACGAGTTCAAAAGGGTTGTAAACAGAAGGAGCAGCCAGTAAGCACATTGTTCACTCTTTAGAGGCTAAAGGAGAGGGTGGTATCTTAATTAATTTCCAGTCGTCCAAAGTTTTACTATTTGTAATATTATCAAATGCCAAGTAAGATTATCCAGTGTAATTCCCGCGGATTTATTATATGTGCATTAGTGAAACATTTTTTACTTGGAAGATTTTAATGGTCATCATGAGTTTCGGGGCAGTTCAGAAAGCTTCAGTTTCGATTAAGTTATTGAAACTTTTATTGGAAGAAACGCCGTCTCTTTATCAAATGATAAATTAAAAATGTACCTTCCTCCTGCAATAGGTTGCTATTCTTCACTCGATTTGTCAACTGAATACTTACTTTTTTTGATTTTGAATATTAAGCACTAGATGATTTGCATGGCTGAGAACATTTTGCAATTATTTTGTCAACTACTTGTCATCAACCCTCAGATTTCCCGGTATATCTTAAATTTGATCAGGCTGATAGGCAGCAAATTTCAGTATTTATGTTTGACTTTGAAGAATTGCACTAATTTATTATGATCCAGTTGATTGTTTTTTTTGTCTGATATCGCTTACAAATCCTTTCCGAAAACTTCAAGAAATGCTTAACATTAAAATAAACCATGGTATAATGATAATGATTAGACCGCTTTTCGAAGATGTAAAGCAGCCATTGAAAATTGGATATATGGCCAACTAATTTAAAAGTAAATATGTAATACAGTCAGTAAAGATTTTCAGAGGAACACGTCGCAGTACAAAGCGAAGAAAAAGTATTTGTATTCTAATCTTCTAAACTTTATTCCAGATAAAAAGTTTGGGATATGATTTCTTATATTTGTGGTAAAGAAAAACCTCACACTTTTTACTTTTAGCTAAATCAAATAAGTCCATTGTATTTACACAAGAAGATATTAAAACACTCTTAGTGAAAGCATTTCAAAAAATACTATTCATCAAACGAAAAAAAAAATCTTTTGAAAAATGTAACGATACTGCAGCCGGTTCATACCAAATTCGCTATTGATTTTAAAACCACTTACAAGAATCATTGGAGCAATTTACAACATGACTCGGAAAGCTAGAAGTTTTTCAGATTCTTTGTGAGAAGCTACAGTCATTCCCAAGCGGAAACCACGGGAAAATAACACGATCCCCAATACTTAGACATCGATCATTGTCCTTACAACTTGTTTATGTTATACACTAGAACGCACGATTAATTCTAGATAAGTCTGATATCTAGAATCGCAATGCCGCATAACAAATTTTCAAAGCTTTTATTTGCAAACAGCGTCGCACAACTGATCATCTTGTTCGTCTGTAAAAGTTTACATTTTATGTGACGCATTTGTCAGAGAATATCTTGTGTTTATCTGTTCGTTTTAGAAAGGCTTATGATATAACATTTAGTATTATTAACCTTGAGGACTAAGATTTAAAATCGATTTCAGATATTTATACTTCAATTTTTATTTGCTTGCAATTCTAAAGTAAGTGCCGGTTCTTTCCCTATTTTGTATTTTGGACAAGAATAGGGCTATCCACAATGCTCTTTTTTGTTGGATTTAACGTCGCTCCGACACATGATAGATCATATGGAGACTTTCCAGCTTTAATGGTGGAGGAAAACACCAGGTGCCCCTCCGTGCATTATTTCACCACGAGAGGGCACCCGGGTAGAACCACCCACCTTCCGTAAGCCAGTTGGATGGCTTCCTCACATGAAGAATTCAACGCCCCGGTTGAGGCTCGAAGCCACATCTATGACGGGCAAGTGGTTTGAAGTCTGCGACCTAAACCACTCGGCAACGGAGGCCCCCACTATGTTCAGTTTTGTTTTTGGTTTTACATTTTTTAAATTTTATTTTATTATTTTTATTTTCTGCTTTTTAAGTATTAAAATTAATAATAAAGAAAAATGTTGGTTACAATGCTAGATTACTCATTATATGTCGACGATTTTTTATATGTTATCGTTCAAGTTCAATTATGGAAACAATCCTGAGCTTTATTTAAACGGCATAGAAATACCCGTTGTTTGCGAAGCAAAGTTTCTTGGTATTATATTTGATAAAAAAAACTTTCTTTTATACATGACATAATATATCCAAAGCCAAATGCTTGAATTTATTAAATCATTTAAAGGGAATTTCAAATAAAATTTGGGGAGCCGATCGCAAAGCTTTAAAAAGACTCTGTAGAGCTTTGCTAAGATCAAAGCTAGGTTAATCAAAGCTATGTTACGGTCTTATTGTTTATAGCATAGCATGAAAATCCTACTCGAAAGTGCTGGATACCATCCATAATCAAGTCATTTTATTTCTTTCGGTGCTTTTAGAACATCGCCTGTTGAAAACTTGCGTATCGAAGCAAACGAACCTTCTCTTTACCCTTGCCGAGAAAAAATTTTCATTGCAAGAGGGTAGATGCAAACAAATCTAATCGTGCTCATAGAATCATTTTTAAACTCAAGCACTTCTATTTGTATGAGATGTGATGATTTCGACTAAAATCTTTTATGAATTCGATGATTAAAAGGAAATTTAATTCCGGATACACACCATGAACCTTTTCTGTCCCTACAGTTGTTTTGTTTCATATGAAAACTGCCCTTAACAAGTCTGAAACGAACCCGAAATATTCAAATCACATTACTCTCAAGACAAATCAATTTACAAGTTCGAAAGTTTATTTCAAGGTTAGCTGTGTTGCCGTCAGCCACCATCAATCAAAATTACGTTTGCCAAATAACGCAACAATATTTTCAGTGGAGGAAAAACCTGTTATATCTTAACTTTAAAGTTTATTGTCTTTCAGAAATATTTTCCTTTTTTTACAGTCGGTTCTTAACCGAAATATGAACAATTATTTCATTCAGAATGTGCATGCACTTCTTTTAAAAAGTGTATTATATTTTGTTGGATTCTACTGCAAAGAAATCCTTTTAATCATCACAATCTAATCATAATCAAATTTTGAAATTACTGTATACTGATTTTAAACAAAATACAGGTTAAAATACTAATAGCATGGCTTAATCAAAACAGTCAACCCTTTTACAGCATGAATAAAATAAACACCTAACGTTCCCACTGCATGGCTAAAATAAAAGAGCAACGCTTTCTGGAAACGGCTAAAATTCTAGCTTGATACATCAAAACATGTACTTATCTTTCCCTGCAGTTGTCAAAATCCAGACAGGTATAATTACAATATGATCAACATTTCAACTAATTGTGAAACATTAAAAGAACAGTTAAACATTTCATATTCAATTTAGTCAGCCAACGCTTTAGCAGCACCGCTAAAAAACAAACGGTTTCGGAGCAGTGCTAGAATAAAACAGCCAACGCTTTCGCAACATAGCTAGAATAAAACAGTCAACGCTTTTACAGCACGGCTGAAATAAAACAGCCAACGCTATTACAAAACGGCTAAAATAAATAAGCCAGTGCTTTTATTGATCGGCTGAAGAAAAAAACGACGCTTTCATAGCACTGCTAAAGTAAAACAGCCAACACTTTCACAGCTTAGCTCAGAAAAACAAACAGCCAACTCCTTCACAGTACGACTAAAATTAAGCAACCAACGCGGTTATAGAACGACTTAAATAAAACAGCAAGTTCTTTAACGACATGGCTAAGATGAAGCAACCAACGCTTTCACAAAACGGCTAAAATAAGTCAGCCAAGTATAAAACAGCCAACATTAAGACGACCTAAATAAAACAACCCATGCTTTCACAACATGTCTAAAATAAAACAGCCAACCCTTTCACAGCAAAGCTGAAATAGTACAGCCAAACACTTTCACAGAACAACTAGAATAGAACAACCATCGCTTTCGTAGCAAGATTGGAAAAAAATACAAGCCTGTCTTGGCACAGCTTAAGTAAAAAGGACAACACCTTCATAGCATAGTGAAAATAGAACAGGGAGCGTGTTACAACGAGCTAAAATAAAAACAGCCAACACTTTCATAAGACGGCTAAACGTTCACAACATGGCTAAAATAAAACAACCATCGCTTTCATAGCATTACTAAACGGCGTAAAAAATCTTTTCAGCAGATCGCACTCAGTTGTAAAACCTTCTGAATATTCTCCTCGCAAGTAATAAAATCTTTAAGAAGAATCTTTTGAAGCATAGAATGCAACCAAGCAAAATAATAGCAGACTCGGTTTGAATGAGTCTGCTCATGAGAGGTAATGGTATGTGTAAAACCTCTCACGCCCACTAGCACCGGCTTAAGCGGAATTCTTTTACATATATATTTAGTGGACTCCATGATCACAAAGGACCAAAAGATATAACACTGAATCTAAGAACAGGGAGACATTGTAGGGCCGCCACCCAACAATTCAAAATGATAGTTAATAAAATGTATAAGAAGATCCATTGGAAGCATAGAATGCAACTAAGCAAAATAATAGCAGACTCGGTTTGATTTGGTCTGCTCATGAGAGGTAATTTAATATGCAACACCCCTAGCACCGGCTTAAGCGGTATTATATTAAATAGATATTGAGTGAACGAGAGTTAACCGGCTAAATTGATAAATATCTTTATTCTAGCATCCGCTTCACTGTCAAAATCGTGTTCGCATTCTAGAATTAACTATTTTAAAAAGTGTTTATAGTTGCACATGTTTAGCGACATAAACGGATAATACACGCAACCAGATGCAAATGCAAGGTGTGTGTTACGTCTTTGTCGACCATGCATCTATATGGTGCAGTCTTTTATGGTTTTAGGAGCAAAACTGAACTGGATCAGGAAGAATCAGTTATCTAATCTGAACTTGAAGGTAATACCCAGATAAGCTTGTTAACTTATCATACACATAAAAACATACGATAATGTATTTTTTAACCAAACATTTTTTTCGTGAACAAACGCGGTTGAAATTATCTAAGTAACGGATTCAGGTACGAAATCAACGAATCCAAATGGCTACCAGAGGTAAAAATAGATCAATGGTTAAACAAGGTCTTGTCATGAAACTACTGAAAGGTATTCTCTAAACTCCAATTTTTTTCTAATGGGTACACATTTTTGGGCCATCACAGCAATAATAGGTATGAATTTAGTGAACTGCTTAAAAAATACTCAACACACCTGATCAGAATCAATGTCGAATGGTCTGTTTCAACTAAAGCACTTTACTAGAAAATATATTCCTGAGGTTAAAACTGATGCTCTACTTTACTCCTTATGTTTGCAAAACGTACAATAATAGCGTTATATTTGGAAAATCATAAATGCTACTATTTACTAAAAAAAAAGACGCATAATTTGAAATTGATAATGTTTAATTCATTTAAGTCTTCGCCCTTTTGAATTTGAATGCAATTTTACTCAGGGGATATTTTTACAATTTTTTTAATAGGCATTATAAATATTTTTGATTATTTTACATAAAATAATCTCAACTAGGTTACATTGAGTGGTCCTGAAACAACTGTTGCCGTGTCACATGTTGTCGCTGAGGTATAAGTTACGTTGAAACGTACCCTCCCGAAGTGATTATGCTACATTAAAGAAACATAAAAAATTGCACCATAGAGACAAGAGGTCAGAATCTGGTGTGGTTTAACAGGAATGTTTGAAGGGGACTCTCTCTGAATATACGTGAAGGTCACTAATTGATTGGGAAAATGCATAGCAACCATGATGAGGGATTGAGTTCATGAAAATAAAAAACATCTATTCGCAAACTAGTTGGATAAAATCTCCTTTGACACAGTGGGGTATATGTATGGCGATTGATATCGCGGATTCAAACTCGATGAAAACCATCTGACTGCGGTCTCAGCAAGCCCTTAGTTTCATGTTTTAAGAAATTTCTCTGCAGTCAACAGTCAATAAATATGTAAAATATCCCGATGCAATTTATAGAATTTTATTCAAACCTAGA